>NC_135173.1:4035000-4335000 GCF_041146795.1 Maylandia zebra
CACTTTGGATTGAGAGAAATAGGGCACATCAGGAGAGACCAGACCGATCTAAAAACAAACAAACCCCAAAACAAAACAGAAAGCATAAAAAACAAAAACCAGAACTTTCTTCGCAGCTCACTCCATTCCTATTAAACTGTAATAAAATGGGATGTCAGACTCCGCAGAAACTTCTTGCAATATGCTGCACTTCACCCTAACCTACAAAAAAAAATCCACCAGAAAATAAAGCAGTTCTGCATCTTTTTTATTATGTTTTTTTTCTCATACAGACATTAATACAATTAGAAATGAGATCTGAATATCTTCATTGGACTCGAGTATAGTTTAACTCAAGGCTTAGTAGCTCATACCAGAAATTTCTACTGGCTTACAAACCTTTTAAGGCAGCGGTCCCCAACCCCCAGGCCTCGGACCGGTACCGGTCCGCGAGTCGTTTGGTACCGGGCCACGAGAGTTGAGGCTCGGGTGTGAAATGTATGGTTTTCAGGGTTTTTATCGGTTTTAGCGTTATTTTGTTATCGTTTTTATCGTTAACTCGGTTTTCCTGGGTCTTTTCACGTGTGTTATGAATAAATCTTCCTTTTTTCGGTACCGGTACTAGTTTTATTTTGTTGTATTTATCCGCGACACCTTAAAGGCCGGGCATATTGTCGGGCATAAACCGGTCCGTGGCGCAAAAAAGGTTGGGGACCGCTGTTCTAAGGTACTTTGGAATTTTACCTGCATTTCAACCACAGTAAATGAGGACACTGTTAAGGTTTCTGCCACAAAAAAGAAGAAAACAAAACTGTCTGTACTAATTTACATTAACCCTGAATTTAGTGAATCTAGGGGTAAAATTTGTAAGACTATATGCAGTAGACTGGTCAAGAGGAAAAGTTCACAGCTTCATTCAGACAACAAATCTTGAAATCTGTCAACTGCAAAAAAATGTATTAAAGTGCCAGTTAATCTAAATGCCTTTTGTCATTTAATTTTAGAAGCAGTGGGCAATTGAGTTCCTTGTTTAGTTACTGATTTTAAATCTTAAACGTTATTTTTCTTGGAAAAATATGATGAAATTTTTTTTACCGATTACTAATTTCAGCTGTAAGAACTGGTTTGTCTCTTGCCAGTAACTGAGCAGTTAAGTTGCACAAAAAGACAACTTTGACTTAAAAGTCGTCCATTAATCTTCTGACTGTCTGCAAGCCATGATATTTACACAAAAGACACAACCAACCAAGTGAACAGAAGTGCGAGAGCTTAGATTTTGGAATTCAGGTCAAAGATCAAAGGTCAGCAGTTTGCTGACTAAAGGGCAAAGCTGTCCTGGCGAGAAGGCTTCCAACCGAGGGTCAGTGAGGACAAACAGCAAAACGGACAGACCGACGGAAACAGAATACCATGAAGAAGCATGCTCCAAACATATCAATTATGAACTTTTAGGATAAATCGGTGAGGGAGTAGTAAACGTGCTACAATTAACTTTCATCTAACTTTAAACCACAAGCAAGCACAAATATTGGCCATTTCATCTATTCGATAATAACCACAATAAACAGCTGGACAGTGTTGCATAGAAGCAAGGAGAGTTTTCAGGAAAAGTTACATTTTCCATGATGATTGTAATGATAAAACAGAACTATAAATACACAGCGTTATCTTTTCCCTTAGGTTTATTTAACCGTTCAGTACTAGTTATCTCGGGAGAAACTCTCTTTCAGGCTTAGAAACAGAGTGAGAAGGGATATAACAACAGCTCAAAGAGGACTAAGTGGGACTCTCTCCACATGTGACTGCTGGAAGTAGGACTCCAAGAGGAGGGGAGGAACATGGCTGACAGACCTTTATCCCTAAATGGCGCTTTTTTTTTTCCTCTCCAAGCACCCCACATATCTGTGGCTGGAACCACAGTTTTTGCTCCAGTTTCCATCCCAAGGGAGGGTGGAGCAGAGTTCAGACTAGAGCTCATAAGCCCAGCCTGAGGCTCCTCGAACACTAGCCCCGGCTGCTGTACACTCAGTTCGTGCCTCCTCCTCCTGCAAACCCACAATGATCGTTTATTGCAAGGCTGATAAGCTGAGACCGTGGAAAACTCTCCAGTTCCTCCCTACATTAATACAGACTTTGTGGTGTCCGCAACAGCAGTACTCAATTATATTTTTAGATGAAAGACATGGGTGACTTCTTGTCTTTAACCTATGGTCAATCAGACCTACACACACAAAAAAGATTAGTCATTTTGTTGACATCTTTCTGACTAGATTTTATAACCCCACCCCCGAAATCTCCTCAGGGCAGCAGCCCAACATGGTAGTTGTGCCTCAAGGGGTGGTCTCTGGCTATAGATCAGGAGGGCGGCAGGCTAAAAGCTCTCTTTCCTCAGGTCATGAGGTCAAAATAGAACAAAGAAAAAAAGGGGGGTGGGGTGGGGGGGGCAAGGAGGAGCCACAGGATCACTACATTAAGCTTGTTCACCAGCGTTAAGGCTAGATGGGAAAGACAGTTTATGGCAGATTGTGAAGTAAGAAATTGTCTTGGAAACAAAGTTTCATACTTGATGCAAAATACATTTCATGCACCAGCATTTATCAGACCCAAAGAAACTCTTTATTTGAGATTATTAAGAGGTGCTTTCTTCACCTTTGCAATTTCATGTTGTCAAGTATCACAAAGCCTGTTAATTTGTAAAAATTTTAAGAAGTAGGGAAATGTTATACAATTTGAATGCATTTTTTTCTTCCAGATTACACATGGACTGCCTGACCAAGACAGTGTTATGCAAGAACACATTCCAGATGGTGTGCAAAACCAGCAAAGAAGTTGAATTGTTGAGTTCAAGGATATTACACGTCTTTAAGTATGCACACGTTCAAATACAAATATTTCACTTGAGCATATAGCGGAAATTATAAAAGAAAATACATTTCTTCAATACACCAAATCACTAGCGTAATCATCTTTGTCAGGTGCTGGGAATATGGGTAACTATTTGATGAACACCAACAAGGCTCGACTTGCCAGCAAAATATTATTTGTCAGTCTTGTCATACATTTGATTGTTTTGAATTCCATTATTTCAAGAATGCTGGGAAGGCTGCCAACTAAAGGCAATCAGAGGTGAAAAGTAAACAGGCACAAACGAAGGCTCAAGATCAGTAGAAGTGAGCACAGTTGTTAATAATAGACTGTATATTTTTATCACTTTGGTTTAGGCTTTAATTAAGCCAAAATATTACGTAAACATTCTGTTTGTGCAAAAGACCAGAAAAAAGTAGAATATTTTCAGTTTCTCTTTCTTAAAAGGAGAAACTTTTCCCCCACACAGCTCTAGAGACCAGTCAGTGACCATCTGGTAACCACCAGTCACAAGGAAAAGTGTGTATTCTGCAACTGGTTGGCAAGTGATTGCTGGCAGCCTCTAGTGTGAAACTGATTGCCAAGAGGCATGCGTTACTGCACTGAAAACCTCCTTGCAACTGTTTTGGTTACTAGCAGATTGGCACAGTTGCCAAATTAGTTTGCTTGGAAGATGCAGAGTCATCTGCAAATTATTCACCAAGCAGTAGTCAAACATAGAAAAGTGTGATTCAAACTGTAAATGGAAAATGTTTGCCTTCAAGATAGAAGTTGCACATTTTGAACCGTTTTGACTGCAGCAGCAAGGCATAACTTACACTTCTACATTTCTGGTTTGTGTGTCACTTTAAGCTTTACTACAGCTTAGAGAGTAAATAAATGACAAATATTTGCAGACAAGTCGATGTTATCGATGTAAACAGTTGACCACTGTAATTTGCTAGCAACCAAAACAATCACAAAGAGGTTGTTTTTTTTTAGTACAGTACCCTCTTTGTGGCTGATGAATAAACTACCTCAGCAAAGAAGCTTCAGCTTCCCTGGTCATGGTCAGCCAAACCACTGACACAGGCGGAAAAAAAGCAACCAAAGTGGCAGATGTCACATTGTTTAAGGGAACCCAGAACAAGGACTAACGAGAGACTTCACTTATAGAATGTTTGCACTCATCTTAAAAAGCTTTCACCACCGCTAACCACATAAACGGCTTAGAGCCGCAGATGAATCGGATGAACACACAGACGCAGTTTAAAACAAGTCACCCAAGTCAGAGCCTGTGACCTCCGCCTTCACTTATTCCTGCCCTGGCCTCATACTGTCCTCTCCCTTCCCCCAAGCTTCTTACCCCTAATCCAGGCCTACTGGGTGGCAGACAGCAGCATGGCCTGGTAGTCAAACTGTGTCTATCTGCCTTCCTGTCTGTCCATCTGTTGGGCCTCAGCCATGGTTCAAAGAAATTAAGGTTGTCCAGAGAGTAACCAAAAGCTCCTTTTTACTTTAAACTTTCGCTTTTAATTCCGGTTTTACTTTCTTCAAGCACGGTCTTGTTCCATTTATACCCTGCACCTCATATTAGCTAATCCAGTGCAGCAACACACTGGATCTCATCCAGCTCATTACTAGGCACTTACATGGATTCTTCTTTTTGCGCCAACATCACCAGAGAGAAGGAAAATAGTAGTTGAAAGAAGAAAAAAAGAGGAACAAAAGCCAACCATTTAGTCCAAAACTTTACTTTCAATTTATTCGGTCACACTGCAGTAGGGTACATTTCTGGGAAGAAACTGAATTAACTGGATCTGAAGACAATACACCAGGCAACATGTTTGTTTGGTTTGGGGAATATAGTGACATGAATGGGGGCAGGTTTGGCTCTTTTTTTTCCTTGTTGATGGTCAGCGTGGGGGGCTGCAGTAAGGTCCCGGTAGCCTTTGTGGTGACAATAACGAGCAGCAGGGAATGTGAAGCTTTGCTTGTGCTCAGCAGAGTTTATTAAAACTACAAAAAGGGTGAATGGCCACAGATGGTGCTGTCAATAACAATTCACCCAGCCATGCAAACACACACCCATGCACAAAGACAACACCCAGTGCCATACCACTGCATGTGAGCCCATTACAAACACCCACAGTTATAGAAGTTTGGAGGGGGGGGGGGGGTTAAAAATTGATGATAAGTGTGTGAACGGATGTGTGATACTGTGGAGAAGTGATCCAGGAGGGGTTAGAATTACGTTAGTCTTGCAGCCTTTAAACTCCATCAACACTCTGCCAAGATGGAGCATCACACATCCACCAATGTACACCGCGGTATTGGTTACAACTTAACTGTTGTGGGAAGTGCAATACTGTTAGTAAAATGGCTCTTTGTGTGAACTGATTGGCTGTTGGCAAAAAGCAATGTAGAAGAAAGCTGAGCTGAAATTAGAGGCTTGGTGGTGTAACTACAGGTTGGTGTTAATGGGAAAAAAAAAAAAAATCTGACCGTTGCAAAAAGGGTCATGTTATACTGACAGCTGGCTTCAGAGCCATTCACACCTTCAAACTCACATCTGATAATATTTACTGAAGGAGGAGGCAAAGGTGACACTGGGAAATAGGAGTCTGCTCAGACAGCTGCTCTATCTGGATTAACCCAAAGTATGAAACAACCAACAAACAGTCCGTCAATCTATCAGCGACTAGATCAAATGTAACAAACTTCTAATGTTACAAATTCAATATTTATGATACTGACATTAATAACTGGAATACCAGAAACATGAAATTATGTACCCAAGGATGTAAAATTGGCTAATGGCTATTTTCGGGTTCTTTGTGAAATCCCTCTTCAAACTGATTTTGTCTAAACAGATTACTTTCTGAAGTATTGTGAAAACTTCCCAGTGTTTTATATCTCACAGTACTTCTTCTAGACTATTCTAAATAAATAAAGACAGCCTCTATAGACTACTCTCCATGCTAAAGCTTGGTAGCAGGCAGAGTTAAAGCAAAAATCCGTCCACATGATAACCTGACGTCACATGAACATCACATGCAATGCATGATGATCCACAAGCACGCCCCCATGCATTTGAAGAGACGTAATTTGTGCTGATAGTGAAGTAAATTAACTAATCACACTTTTAACCACAAGACAACTCTTAGCTATTTGAAAAGTAATTACCACCATACAACCTCCCAGCAGTTTCCTTCCTTTAATCCCCCTGCGTACAAACATGGAGGGACCATTCTCTTTGTATGCAAAGGGGCAGAGCTCTGATTTCAAAGAGCAGTGAAGTCAGGTCAAGGGTCAGCCTTTATAATGATCCAGGAGAGGACCCCTGTCAGAGGTTTTAACGGGTTCTGCCATCTGAGTCACAACCCCCAGGACACAAACAGCAAGCTAGAGCCTGACATCAAACCGACATTTCACCCACAACATTGCAGACAGTGTTGCCCCGTTCCACCAGTCCACAGAAACAGAGGCACACAGAGAATTGCAATGTACCCAAAGCTTTCACTTGCTGGTTTACAATTACTTTAATTGACTGCAACTGATGCACGTTATAAGGCACAAACAAACTCCACTGTCTTAACCCAATCTCCTTAATGTTTTTGTTTTCCCAGATCAAGCCGAGTCTTGATGTAGATGCCAATTCTTAGCAGTTATAAAGAATTAAATCCCCATGCAACAAAGCATTGTCAATAAAATGATAACTGCCTTCAATTGCCAAAATGACTTGCTTTACATTTCTCGTAGGAGGTTAAAAAAGGCTATTGGACGGGACTTATGAAACGAATGTTAGCTGAATGACAAACCAGGCCAGGGAACAGTAGTGTAAGACTTTGTAGGAAAGCGTTCAGACAGTCACCGTGGAAAGCTACTTTAAATACATCACATTTACTGACTTGAATAGCAATCCCACTAAGCACAAGCATGCTGAGCACAAATATGAAAATGATGAGTCGCAGGGAAAAAAAAGGAAGAAGCATGAATTGTTGGTGTAACGATGCAAGTCTCCTGTCAAAATCAAGGCAGAGGGTTTGAGCTACAGATCAGTGTGCTTATGTAAGATGCAGCAAAACTGGCTTCCAGATCTCTGTCAAAATATTGTGAAAATTCTGTACTTTTTAAAAGCTGTGAGACGGGGAGAATATTGGCCAAAACATCAGAGTGTTGGCTCCAGTTGTTGATGTTTTTTAGGATGCTTGTTGTTCTACTTCTAAAGTAATCAATGTCTGTTCACCAGATTCTGCCTCTGGCTGTCACCGGTCATTGCAGATTAAACCCCACTCATTACCACCCTTAACATATAAAAGGCTTTACAATCGCTGAATCAGGAGCTGCTCTTCTCAATGCAGAAACCGTGCTACTACACTACAAAGCATTTTCTTCCTGTACTACTTACTCATATCCCAATGAGCCCAGCAGCTACCCCCCCACCCCAAAAAAAACAAAACAAGTCTTCCTTTGCAGGCGAACACCGACCTAATAAAGATTCCTCTTTTTCTGTTTAACAGACGACACAGTATTGATAAGAAATACAGTGTTTACCTGTGGTTAATTATAGTTAAAGATAAATTCAATCAGTCGTTTTTGGAACATACATTTGAAAGATAACAAATAATGCATCCCTCAGATGGAATACCCACGGGTTATTTACAATGCAAAAAGAACCAGAACAGTACTTTATGCAAATAGCTGTGCACCGCCTGTGATGTTAACTCCCCCGAAGAAAAATATCCTACCTAGAGGATATTTACAATGCACGACAAGCTTCAGAGCATTAGCCTCAGAATTAGATTCAACAAAACAATACACTTAAACTTTGATTTACTGAGGCTCTTCTGGTGCTGTCAAGCAGCAGCTATTCTCAGCATCAGGTGCTTTTTATTAACACACCAACTTCCTCGAGACAACTGGGAGGCCAAGTCATGTCTTGTTTGACATCGTTTATGACTGTGCATCATCTTCTATTACTGGTTGAAAGCCCTTAGTCATCCTTACAGGGGGGTGCAGGGGGATGGGGTTCTGAACAACCCTTGGCAAATGATAGCTTGCTTTCATGCAATCTTGTAATTCCTCAACCAACACTTCTCTATACCCTTCTTAAAGCCCCACCAACCACCACTAACCTCTCCTCTTTTCTCAGCAGTTAAGGCTGGCTATGGGAGGTGAATAGGTGGCATTTCTGCAAATTAATAGCACTGAGGAACAGAGCTGGTAGGCTGGGGACCAAATCCCCATGGTTACCCTGGAGCAGCAACTGCCTTTTCTGTCTGGGAATAAGCCAACGGGGGACTTGAAGGAGACAAGATAAGTTAGGGGCGACATCAGTGAAGCACACCTTTAAATCACATACCTTAATCTAGTCACTGAGCAGTTTTAAGTTTTAAAGTGTGTGTGGCATTAAGTGGGAAACAAATTGGCATAGAATACTAACCATCCACTACTTCTTAAGTGCCCCTGAGCAGTTCACTCAAAGTTAATTTGTGTGTATCTGTGATGCCTGAACTTGTCCTTTCTCACCTCTCCAGTTGCATAACCTTGCTGTGATATTATGGGAACAATGGCTTAACGACAAAAGTCCCACACCAGCTAGAGTTCAAGAAAAAATCTCAACAGTAACAGGTAGTTATAACACACAAGCGTGACTAAAAATGCAACAGGCCAAGTGGGAATAATTACAAGCATCTCGGTTGTTAAGGACAATGTGTGGACATACAGCCTTAAAATAACAGATTTTATTTTATTTATTTTTAAAGGCTACAGGCCTGAAGCCATGTGAAAGATAGTGATCGCTTCTTTGAACCAGTGTCAGTCTATTGAGCGTTCTCAGTGGTTTTCACATGCAAAACTATGCAAGACTAAAAACCCTTCCTGAAATGTGACTAATGATTTATTTTGCTGACTACATCCCTAACTTTGTCCTGCTGGCACAAATATTATTGAGCTGTGGCAGCCCTCCAAGTCATTTTACAGATATCCAAGTTATATGAAGGCTGGACCTCTTGGAAAGACATGTCCTCGTTTGACTTGACCAAAAGGGGGTCATTTACACCAACTTTCTTTCTTAATCCACCTCACCACAAGTCATAGCCAGTGACCACCATCACTAGCTATGACTCATGCAGGTAGTGATGAACCAGCCTGGTCCCAATTAGTCCTTTCTCGGTTCTCCCAGCAGCTCTTACAAGCGCATTTCCCAGAGAAACATTTAACCCTCCCCTTACCTTTGACTTGACTCTCGTAGTCCGTGATAATTTCTTTATCCTTTTTGAACCTCGGTGTGGACATTTTCCGTCTTCCTATGTCCGAAACTTGTTGTAAACTTCTTGTATAAAGAAGAAAAAAAAACTGTCAACAAGCGGGATCCTACAGCTACCGACGCATCCCAAACAACACGAGAAAAATGAAAGCCAGGGGAAGAAGCACCGAGATTTTTTTAAGTCTGCAGCGGGACTTGGAAAAAGGAGGAAATGTTTATCGCTTCATTGTTCTTCTTCCCTCAGGATACGCGGCGGATACACGGCTGGGCCAATGCGCAATCCTGCTCCAACCAATGAATCCTCTCAACTATCCGAGCAGTCGGCACAGCGCGACAGCGCTGCTGAAACCACAGAAGAAGAAGAAAAAACAATCGCGCAAGTTTAGGGTCCTTCCGGCAGAAGTAGTGTCAACAGCATGTCCGAAGGGCTTGGAAGTCGGCTTGAATGATTAAGAGTCTGCGCCGCTTTGGTGGTGGTTTCCAGTTTGAGACCCACACATCCACACGTCCCCCCCCCTATGCTCGCTCTCCCTCAACGCTTTCTCGCCCCCCACCCCCGACCCTACAACTCAACTCCCAGCAGGCGAAAAGGCAGACAGGGCAGGCAAGCCGACTGCAGCACGCAGCAGCTGGAGGTAGGAAGGACAGGGAGGGAGGGATCTCCACAGTAGTGGACATCCGCGCCCTGACGGACACTCCTGCTGCCAAACCTGAAGGCTTTTTGTCCTTATTAGGGACAAACTACTTATACGTAACTTGAAATAGACGTCACATTATATTAGTTTTTCATTCAATATTTTCTTTCTAAATCAAAATAAAACGACATTTTTAGGTTTTTTTTTATTATTTACAGACATTGAGTGCTCTACAGGGTAGACTAAACGTGTGGCCGCACACCTGTGCACAGCTCTAGCTGAAATACAGCGAGAAACCTCATAATTCCTGGTAACGACCACGCATCAATATATTCTTAGCTAATATCGATCTGTGTCCTATACATCTCAAATACACTAGTTTGGTAGACATCCAGAAGTTTCTCCTTAGTTTTACGGCATGTTTCGTGTTTATTAGCTTATGTGAAAAGTAAGTTTCCCCACATATAAATTTTTTTTATCAACTTAAAAAAGCGTCTGCATTACATTTCACTGGAGATCATCGCATCCACTGACATTTAACTGGTCCACAGCGCCATCTGCAGGCACAATGAAAGCACAACCTCACATTTCTGTTCAGGACAATGCTCCATTTTATTTTACTGCACTGTCTTTAAAAAAAAAAGAAAAAGAAATCCCCACACACATGCAGCACAGAACTGAAATAAATATAAAACAGCTGATTTTTTTTTTTTTTACCACAAAGCAAAACATTTCATCCCAACCACATCCATTTGCAAGCAGCTCACAAAGAGAAAAGATTTCAAAAGGATATCAGGGTGTTAAAAATGGTGCAAACACATTGCAATCTCTTCTACACATATTATTTAGTGTTTCCTAAAAATCACAATAAGAATTACTTAAAAACACATAAAACATACTTAAAGTAAATTAAGGGTTGTTTTTTTAAAATGCAAAGGCAGTTCATAATCCTCTATCTCTAAATTCCTGTACATTCCACAGTTGTAAACATTTAGATGATGAATATACTTAAATATCACGAGGCCCCTTTCTGACTAGTAATGGCAGCTTTACAACTTTACTACACACATAAATTATTTTTTTAATAACCTGCGCCAGAATATTGAAAAGAACATCACCACTTTCACTATGTCAGTAGTACATCACATTTCTCCACAAACCATAAAATAAATAAAATCAGTTTTAACTGTCAACCACCCTGTTGATATTTAGAAGCACCACAGTCAGCCGTTTTTGAAGAAGGTCTCTTCGATGACCTCGGTGAACCTTTCCTTCATCTGCTGACGAAAGCTGGAATACCACTCCAGCAGCCTCCTCCTCCTGTCCACCCTCTGCTCCTGTGTCATCCCTCTCTCCCTCTGCAAGATGGCTGGGAGCTCCTTCCAGTCGCTGATGAAGATGAAGGGCGCCCCTGCAGCTTTTAGGAGTCGTAGCGGGGAGCTGGGCCCTGCTGCACAGCTCCCAGGTGTCATCACATCTTCCACCACGGGGACGGAGCCATAAGAGCAGGCCTCGTAGATGCGGTAAGACTCTGTGTTGATCCCAACTGGGCAGAGAGTGAGCTCGCTTTGGGCCAGAGCTGTCTGATAGCGTCTCAGACTGTCTGCTGTCTCCTGAGGGAGCCACCTGTGGCAGGTAAGAAGGGGAGATATTTCAGTCAACAGTTTAAGCTACCCCTATAAACACAGAAATATACTATAATATTGTTCCATGTAATTTACATTTAGAACTCAAAGCTGTCTCACCTCAGCTCCATTTATTATTAAACAAGTCAGAAAAGTAAACTTAAATGAAGTGTTTCTTGGTACAAAATTGCCATAACCTAAATATAAGTGGAAAACTGAGCACGTGTCATAATTATCTATGCCTATATAATTAGGGCTTGATTATCTTAAAGGCTTAATTTTATTATTTACTTTCTTTATTTAAAAATGTATCTGAAAGCCTTAGCTGTTCACAGTAAAACCAGGGAACAAGTGTTTGTGTTGATGTGGCAGCGTTCAATGATTTAGCACATCAGTTTTTCTTGATATTAAAAGATTTAAACCAGCAATGGGATTTTCTTAGACGAATGGCTTAGATGAATTATCTGTAGGGGTACACACTGAATAAATCAATCATAACATAAATATTGCTAACATTAAAAATTAACAATTAAATTCTTTATCAGCCTTTAAATTAGCATTTATCTTGCCAGTTGTTTGATCTTCGCTACTGCGTAGATTACTGATGAACCGCACTGCACTGAAATGGACTTAAATGGCAGTGAAGACTTATTGCAGTTATTCTCCTTGACATTCCTTAGCATAATCCTCTTTCTTATTCATTTTTCTTTTTCTTTAAGGAGATTTTGGTCAGATTCAGTTGATTTGCCCTATATTTTGCCCACATGTGGATTAAAAGCTTAGGCCTCTGTGATGTCTAATTTTAACCAAAGTCGTTTGGTTCCCTAAAACTTAAATAAGTTTTGGATTTCACTATGCAAGACTAATAATTTGAAACCGCTTGACCATGAAGCTTACTGTAGACATTAATAGTTTCACAAAGATACACTAGGACGGCCTTAGTGGCAAGATGTTCTTTATACCATTCTAAATATCTCAACTTTTTGTCCTCTTGTTATAGCTGTGTTATAGCACAGTCAGCCAAAGTAAAAATAATCCAGCCAATAAAAAAACTAAAAGATTTTATTCTTTCAGATAAGGCAATGAAACAGGTAATAAATAGTGACTTACTTTTCCCTCCCAGTGGTGATGCAATCCTTTTCCAGGCCAGACTGTGTCAGAATATGCATGAGTGTTTCTCTGGAAGAATTTTTGTAAACAGTTCCTAAGAAATTGCAGAGGTATGGCCGGTTGGAGGTAATTAACTGGGCATTAGGCCTGATCATTGGAAACTGTCTGTATCTGTACAGAGACAAAATCGTGGCATTATATTAGACAGCGTTACTAATTCAAAGAGGAAACATGACACATACACACAAATTAGACAATAAGCGAGGACATACGTAGCAACACCAAGAGGCCACTGAAAGACATCCTTGTCATTGACCCAGGGGCTATCATACACTACAAACAGGAGGTCCACAAAGCCACCATTTCTCTTCAGATGTGGGCTGATCCAGTTGTTGTTGCAGTGCTCATTGCCCAGCAGAACCACAGCAACGTGAGACACTGTATTGGACTGAACCAGAGTTTGGACGTGCTCCAGCCACCGTGTGGAGTAAGTGACTTTTTGCTTTTCGCGGCCATTGAGAACCAAAACCAGACTATTCATGTCCAGAGGCACATGACCCTGCACCACTGCAGGACCTGTGTAGAAACTAGAGACAGAGTGATTTACTAGGATGGGGTCACATTTTTTTCAGTAAATATGTAATTAAGGCTCAAGTGCAAACTATATGTTTGTGCTTTTAAACTTTCTATCTCTGATCTGTTACCTGAAATCAATCTTCCCTGACTGCAGCTCCCCCTCTCTCCATTGTGCTACCTTGTCAGTGGGGTTGAGGGGGCCCTCTAAAACATGTTCCCAAAGGTAAAGCCCTGTAAAGAAAATAGATAGACGAATGACGGTTATTCTGTAGGCCTCCAGATATTAGATAAAATATATGTAAAACCATAATATCTTGCCACAGAGCAAATTCTTTCCATTTTTAGATGACATCAAAACCTCCTTTCAGGCTGTGACACATTAGATCATGACCTACCTATTGCAGCTTTCCCCCATATCTGGACCTTGTATCTTTTGGGTTTGTTCTTGTCAATTTTACCCAGGTACTGTTTGAAGGCCTCTCTCTTTTTGTTCAAAGCAGAGTTGTACTCCACCTGTTCATCCTCCCACGGATTCCACTCATCAGCAACGTATGGAGCACCGCCATCCCTTACACCACCTACAAACCCAACACACCGTTATCTATTCAATTTTCTTTCCACGCGAAATTAAATAAATATAATTTTTAATTATCGGCTCCTGTTTTTAGGCGGCCCTCCTGCTCCGTGAAATTACCCGATTGTGCTCCCGTCTCTTTCTTCACCACCCTGTGAACGCGGGATAGTACTTTGGTGCTGAAGAAAACATTATACGCAGCATAGAGTGAAAACGCTACATATGCAAAAATAAGGAGAAGGAACAGCTTTCTTTTTGGTATTTTCATTGTTCTCCCCTTTTTTTGTCAGGTTACCATGGTGTATGTAGCTCCGTTTCTGTTGCAAGGACCCTTGTTTACATCACAAGGACCCTTGGATTTAGCTGACGGAGAAAAATGCCTGTACTAAAACATTTGTGTTTAGTTTGTAGGCTTTAGGGTCAAATTATCGTAACGTGTTAAAACCGACATTAAGTTGAAGAAGTCAGACAATATTTAATAACGATTTTTTTTTGTAGAGGAGAAAAAGAAAGACAGTTAGGTTAATGCGGAACTTTAAAAAGAGTTCGGAGACAGTTTCCGGTACAGAAGATTAGAGTGATACACACAAGTTACGTACCGGAGATTGTACACGCAAGGTCGTGTCCCCAACTGTGGGGTTGAGAAATCTTATCTTGGGCGAAAATGATGTCCATAACTGCTCGTCCCGGGGCTTTTCCCCCGTTTCTCCAGACAACAAAGCATGCACTAAAAACTTTGATGTCTCCGGGAGCCAAAGAAGTGGCCGTTGTTGCTGGTAAGGCCCAGTGACGAGCGTTATTAATGTTAGCCGGGGTTGCTAATGAGCCGCATGAGGATAAAAGGATAAAAAAAAAAAACGCAGTACCGGCGTCTTAATTATTCTATAACATCTTAATGCTGTAAAATGTGAAACCTATTTTCGGAGGCTTCTTGAAAACTAATCGTAAACAACTTGCGATGGCTAGCAGGACGTTGGAAGGGTAATGGGCAATCTTTGACCTGACTGACAAATAGGACCCGAATAACAGCGTAGTGGAATAAGGAAAGATGACAATAGAAGGATCTAAAGAAATATAATATATATTTAAAGAATTCCATTTGCATGGAGGTGGTTACATAAAAGACATTTTTTTAAGCCTCATATTTGCACAGTTTCCAATTTGATAAATATGAACAATGGTGCCTCGGTTTTGTAGCAAAATGTGTTTATTTTCGTTGTTTTGTCAAAATATGAAGATGTCAGCCTAGATTTCTATTATTTATTCTAGAAAGACCGAACAACCTGATGTTGTATAATTATCAGATTATCATATAATTCTAAATAAATGTTTCAAGCAGCTGTAGAGTCACAGTAATTGATTTTTTTTTTCCTGTTTGGCCTTTCACCATGTCAGATTTTCACTAGAATGTTATCATAGCTTCAAGAATTTACAATTGTTTAGAATATTATGTGCATTATGAACATGAGGCTTACATTTTTAGTGTCACCACTTTTTTTTTATACCTGTGTATCAGTTGACCTAATTTGAAATTCCTTTTTCATTTCACTTCCATTTTATATGTATTGCATGCATTCATATTGAAAGGAGCAGACCCTACAATATTAAAGGGAAAACCCCAACAATGAGACATGAGACAACAATCAGTATGTAAAGCATTTAGGCAAAAAAAAAAAAAAAACAACTCAATGTAACATTAAGAAAATGGAAGAACCAGGCTCAGTGAGCAACAACTACCCACTACAAAAAAGGAGAACACAAGGAGACGGCATAAAACACAGACTGTAAGACTGAAGTGATGAAGAAGTGCTCAGTGCAACATTGCCAGTCCACCAGCATGCTGAGTCTTTGAAGGCAAAACTAAGGGATGGTTTCACTTTTAGGGATCTTTAAGAACAACCATATAAAGAATTACAGTAGGTAGGTTAGTCTCAAAGTACCAAATGGCTGCAAAATTAGGACGTGTGGAATTTACAGCATGAGCTCAAAAAGTAGAAATTTAAAGATTTATTTTTGCCAAACCAAAGTCATTCAGTTTTTAGGGTCATTTGAATGCACCAGAAGTTATTGTCATTACAGTCAAATATGAATTAAGCCTCAAATTAAACAACACTTTTCTGAGTTGTTGAGTTTTTGACAGAAAATGATTATTTTGTGAGATGTTGTATAGTTTACTATCTGTTTATTTATCTCCTGCCTGTGTCTTTGAAACGTATTTGTCGCTTCAGCTCCTGGAGGAGTCCGCCTTGCACACACAGACATCAAGATTCCAGACTTTTCAGACTACCGTCGGCCTGAGGTTATGGACCCCAACAAGTCCTCCCAAGAGAGCAGTGAGGCAAGAAGGGCATTCTCTTACTTGTTCACTGGCGCTACCACTGTGGTGGGAGTTTATGCAGCCAAGACAGTCGTCACCCAGTTCATCTCCTCCATGAGCGCATCTGCTGATGTCCTGGCCTTATCCAAGATAGAGGTCAAGCTGAGCGATATCCCAGAAGGCAAAAACATGACCTTCAAGTGGAGAGGAAAACCCTTGTTTGTCCGTCACCGTACAGAGAAGGAAATCGCCACAGAGCAGGCAGTGAATCTTGCAGAGCTGCGTGATCCCGAGCATGACAAGGATAGAGTGACCAACCCCAAGTGGGTCATCGTTCTTGGTGTGTGCACCCATCTGGGTTGTGTGCCCATCGCTAATGCCGGAGAGTACGGAGGCTACTACTGTCCCTGCCATGGCTCTCACTATGATGCTTCAGGAAGAATCCGGAAGGGACCCGCTCCCCTTAACCTAGAGGTTCCCTACTATGAATTCCCAGATGATGAAACGGTGGTGGTGGGATAAATACAGGAGCTTTGCCTCGGTTCCTCTCTGTAATATGTATTTTCTGATGGCTCCCTGAGAGAATTGGGGTTGTGTATTTACTAATAAAGAATATTATATCCAACTCTATTATTGAAATCATGAAAAATTATTTTCAATTTTAACTGGGTTATTTTTTCAGTTCATTATGTTGATATCATAAATCAATTACACATTAATACTGAATCTTAAAAAGAACTTAATCTACTTACACAAACAATTTTTCACCACTTTATTATTGGGCCAGTGACACAACAGTAGAAAAGCAAAGACAAATAGACCAGAAGAAAGTTTTTATCAGAAATTACTAAAGCAGGAATGAAACCATGTAAAATACAGAACCAAAACACCCACAACAGGTGCATAAAACTATATTTAAAAATGCATATGCTTAAAAAATAACTTGATTCATTAGTGTGAATTTTAACCTGTACATACATTTAATTATCTGACAGCCAAATCTCTTATTAACGATGTCTGGAGAGACTTTCTTAAAGGCGATTCTTCATTCACGCTGATAAAGGGTTAATGGAGAAGGTGTATGTCTATAAAATAGAGCAGAATCAAAATAAAATGGAAGTTAAATGGACATCTTTTTTGAACCACTACTCCACATGCTATATGCACATATTCACACATTCTATAGTCTATGTGTCTTATGCCTTTGGGCACTTTCACGTGAATAATAAGCACGCACACACTCTCACAAATGCTCTGGATGCACTAAGAGAAGCTTAGGGTTCAGTATCTTGCCCAAAGATCCCTCAACATACAGACTGGATGAGTCAGGATAAAATCACAGACCTTCAGATGACTAGAATCCTATGCCAACCCCAGCACGCTAGCTTAAGTGTGTTAGTACTAAGTTTAATAAAAGACAGATCTACAATGTTAATGCCCAGATGGATTCAATGCCAAGGAATAAAGACTGCTATGCCAAATGCCAAGTCCACACTGGTTTTATTTTTTATTCAAAGTGTACAATATGCTGTATACAGTTGCTGGCAAATCTGCTAAAATGTAAAAAGGCTGGTAATTGATGTAATTATATCAAATCTTTATATTACACAGCAGAATTTTGGCTTAGTTCACAATCCTTTTTATGTAAATAAGATAGTAGACTGGACAACATCACAACTCCATCAAACCTAAAATTCACTATGACTTAAAGCCAGACTTGATGATCGGTGCAGTTAAAGACAGAATAAATGGTACAATAAATAAGTAATAATTGCACTTATCAAAATAAATTACCCAGCCATACAGCTGTTTTCATCAACATATGTAACATTTATATCATACAGAATTTAATTAGGAGTCTTTTAAGTGTCAAAAAGTAGTTCACACTCATCAGAGAACATCCTCCTCTGCATTTAGGCTTCTGTGTCACAATATTGAAAGTGACTAATCAACATAGTGCACTTCTGCCTGGAGCTCCTTGGTGATGTATCCAAGAAGAGCAGCCGTAAGCTGCTGCTTCAGAGTTGCATTGCCCATGACTAGAGCAATCAGCTGAGCCAAATCAGTCCACTCAATGTCTCCCAGGATTTCCATGAGATTCTCATAAAGCTTCTGCTTTTCCTGAGGGCTGAGCTCCATTATGATCTGTGGAAGTGGTTTGAATTGACCACTGGTCAGCCAGCAGCCCAGAAGGCCTCCAGCAGCCCCTCCTACAGAAGATCAAAATTTCAAACTTTTGAGATAAACCAATAATGCTGATCACTCCAAAATAAACAGCTTAATTCCAATACATCAGCATTTATGATGAATCTATATGATTAGAAATGGTTCCTAAAGATAGAGGAACTGTTGCATTGTTCCACTCACCTACAGCTATGCCAAGAGGACCTCCAACCAATCCTCCAGCAAAGGCCAGCGCCCCAGCTGCTGCTGCTCCTTTCCCAGAACCTTTTACTGTGGTCTTAACTTGCTGATTGGTGGACAACTCACAACACAGCTTCATAACATCATCGATTCGTGGAGACATCCTGTGGATTAGATTTGCGATTCATAAAACAATTGCACAATTTAGACATTTTTGTTCAACATTTCAGCAACACAGGCCCATAAAAGTTGAAAGGATTTGAAATTGTGTTTTTATTTAGAATTGTTCCCTCATAATTTATTAAATACTTTCAGTTTCACAAGATTGGGTACAGCAGCAGCATTGCCAACATTTCAGCAGGTTATAATTGAAAAATAACTTCAAAATTAAATAAATGAACAAAATACCAACACAGCTTAGCTCATCTTAAATTCCACACATTACTTGCTAAACTTTAACAATAAAACATTTAACATTTTAAAAAGCTAAAATAAGAAACTTCAGACGTAATTAAATCAGTTCTCAATGAAAAAATAACATTAAGCTTAAAAATAAAACAGAACAAAGTTAAAGGTAAATATGAGACAATGAGTAGAAGTGATATAAATAGGTTAAAAAAAATCAATGACCGGTATCTCGAAAAGCTAGGTCACAAAGGTCTTTGTTTTTAAAATGCTTTGCCTTTGTGTACACTCCAGATAGGTATGCTGACGTAAACGGTCATACTTTTACCGAGCATGCGCCCTCAGATTGACTCGTGAACCCATCATTTTTATTTCACTGTTAATAAGAGTCTGACACTTTTACTAAAATCAAAAAAAATCTACTGTCAGTTATTGTACGCGCTGATTTGTATAATTATATACAGAGTGATTTTAATTACAGTTAAATTCAGACTCTCGTCACAATAAATGGTTAAATAAACCATAATTACACATTGAAGTTTAGGAATAATAAAGTCATTAACAACTCAAACGGACTATTTGGGCTGTTGATAAGTAATACATTTTGGTGAGTGTTCTTGTGTTATGAGACTTCTGGCTTAATGCAAGTTAAACTGATAGTATTATCTATCCACACAGCCGCAATTTAATCACCGTGAGCCCTTATCTCACTTCAACTGATGCTGAATTTGGCGACCTTTACTAAAACAGTTTTTGAAAAAAACAAACAATTAACATTATGAATATTCTTCCCGCATGCTTTCGTATTGTTAAGGCGATCAAGCAATCAAAAGCTTCATAACAGACTGCGCAGCTCTGTCATTTCTGCAAAACTCTGTCAATTCAAATTAAAGCCATAGCTGCTTCACCATCCACAGTAAACGCTTGGCACATACCTTGCTGTCTATTCAAATCCTTATCGACATTTACTGGTCCTGTTTTTACTATGTCATTCTCATTATTTGCTGAGCTCGGCCGGGCTCCGCATGCGCCTCATGATATATGAAGCTTGCTGTATGACTCTTGCCGCAATGCCTGATGGGAATGCGCTGGGAAGTTGCATTCAAGTCCAAAAACTACAAACGTGTAAACCACATTTAGCCGAATTAAAATAGAGTGTTGAGCCTAAATTCCAATACAAGTTTCAGCAATGTATAATATTTTTAGACTAGCCTAAATTAGTATTGTTATATTTTTCTTACAAATTGTACATTTTAACAGCGTGTGAGTTTATAAATATAGCATATATGGCATCAAGCCATTATAACGTATTCTTAACTTAAATACGTTAAAATATCATTGGACAGTTGAAAATAGTCTTTGATTTTCAGGCCAAATAATCTGTGTTCACTGTGCTTTAAAGGATAAACTCTGAATTATTAGCCGTTCTTTTTTTTTTATAGCTTGTGTACACATTGTTTATAACTGGTGTTTCTCATATTTCCAACAGCAATTAAAAGCAACAAAAACAGACTATTTAATTCCTGCCACACAGGAAGGTTGGGAGCTTGGGGATAAATCATATTGTTGTTATCATATTAAATCAAACTCATTCAACTGCCGTGTTTGATTCGGTCGTTACTTCTAATACTTTTATAGGCTTTTATGTGATGTGTGTTTAAATATTATATGTAAATTTTCGTGCAGCATCGGGAAGGTGAACATGGGGAGGTTTGCACCTGCTGCCAGTTAAATAGTGCCTGAATGTGCAAATCTGTTGTGCTTGTCACTGTTTTTATATGCAGGTGGAACAACATCACCTCGCTTTAGATTGTTTACATCTGTGCAGACGTTCATATTTACCCAGAGTACACTGGGAGGAAGAACTGCATCAAGCTCGCTTCATTTGAAACCAAAACGGAAAATGCAATGTTTGACATTTAAAATAAAAGCATTAAATGAGAAAGGAAAGAGATGCATTAAATGCTAAAACTTTTGAAGTTCTCGATGAGTCATGGTAAAAATAAAGTACACACTTTTTAAATGTAATCATTTGTAGTCACAGGATGTGTGCGCCTCGCAATTATTAAGACTACCGAACTCAAGGTGTTGCAGTGGCCCAGTCGACCTCCATATCTTAGCCTTCCATACGCAAGCTGAATTACTTGTGTGAATCCAACACGGACTGATTTTTTAGCCTTACGAAAAACTTGCTGATGTGAAACTAGAGGATGGGCTTGAGAGTAGAAAGAAGCCACGACAAGGTGTGCACTTTGTTGTGACTGTAATTTTACCAGATTTATTCCTATTCACTTAGGTCCACCAAAAGTATAATTGTTTTTAGTTTTTTTTTTCTTTAATTTTACGTTTTGTATTTGTTGCTGTTGTTGTTGTTGTTAATGCTAAACCAAGTATACAACCGAAGTCTTTTATTTTGAAAGCTCAGACCGGGACCACCCTGGAATAGCGGTTGAGTTCTTGGAGTTGGACGGAGGTGCATGGCGCAGCGAGAGTGACAAGGAGTATTGGCTAATCTTCGGATATTCAGACTGTGGATATTTTTGGAAATCATGCAGAAATTCTGAAATGAGAGTGTGAGATGATATCACTTCCGAAAGTGTGGATAACTATCACTGACCCATTGATGAATACGAGCAGAACGGGTCTCAGGAATAGCTGCTGCTGCATTCATAAACACTTCTTTAGAACTCACAACAGCCCTTGAGCTTTGTTTTGGGGTCACGAAACACCAGAAATTTATTTTGTGCAAGTGGGTTGGCAATGGCTGAAAAGGGTCAAGTGGATATAGAACACCTCGGCGGAGTTATCAGGCTCCGAGAGGAGCACGAAAAGGTAATATCACCAGTTGTCGCGAAACATTTTGCTGGCTAGTATGCAACGTTAGCCAAGCCACCGTCAGTCACTGGCCACATGGTGCATCGGGGAAGGTCTTGGAGCCACTTGCTGGGACTTGCTGAAGTACCTTTTACTGCAGATACACACATCTGTGCCATTATTGTTTCACAGGTTACACAAAGAGCGTTTGTTGTTTTGACTTTCAGTTTTCGAGAAGCTTCCTCCTTCTGCGCTCACATGTTCAAGTTTAAATGTTGTAGGAGGGCGTGCTCAGCTAGGTTCGTTTCTTGGCATTAAAAAAAAAAAAAGAATTTTATACCAGTGCTGTTTGCTTCTTTACTTTGGGAAGTAAATTTCACCTAGATACAAAACCACTGTGTTTTTATTTCATTTTTTTTGCTTCATTTTTAAATTATTAATTTTGTGTTTGTCTCGTCCTACTTCCTCGGAGTTGCTGACCTACTTCCCTGTGTGTGATGATTGTCAAACTATTATTACATATAAATTCGTGCCTCTGGGCAGTTGTGTCTGCAGCCGGGGTAAAGTAAAAGCCTCGGTGAAATGAATGTTTTATCACAGATGATTTAAATGTTTTTTAAAAAAATTTAAATTTTCCACCTGGAGACTGTGTAAGTTGCGTAGATTTATCAGCTTGATTCTTACTAAAATTATTTGTCCTGAAACAGGTGGTGAAAGACTGTGAAAGTCGGATTCAACACTGGTAAGCATGAAAGCACCAATGAACTTGAGCACAAAGTTGGTTGTTTTTAAAATATGCTTGCATTAACTGAGTACACTGTGCAGGTTCTTCATGTTCTAATATTCCTTCAGTGTAGTTTTGAAGTTTACTATATCAGGTTTAGACCTCCCCATTTTTTTTTTTTGCCCTATTTTGCACAAACATGCTGTTATAACCAAAAATAGATTCTTTTAGGGTCATCAATACTTTCTAAATTGACAGAAAACGTCAGTTGCTTATCAAGTTTGTGCACACCCACACAGTGATATTCTTTTATTTCCTAATGAAGTGTTTGACCTTTGCTCAGGTTCCAGCAGGCCCCATTTCACAGCACAGATTTTTGACTTTTTATTGTAGGTGTTACTGTTAGTGTTGTCAACAGCCCTGGAGTATTTAACAATAAACAGTGCCTGTGATGCAAAACAGCAGGTTAGTGACATGGAAACACCTTAACAGAATTGGGTTAATAAAAAGAATGACTGAAGTATTATCAGAGAAGTAACATGTCAGGGAGGGTGGCTCCATCTCATTTCTCTTACTTAATACTCATCAATCCTTGCTTGCTATGACCTGTGGGTCTACAAGGACAGACTTCACTCTGATGTGAAATCAACAAGTTTAGATTTATTTGTTTAGCACAAATTGTGTTGCAACAGTAGGGCTGCACGATTTTGCATAAAATGAGAATCACGATTTTTTTGGCTTAGAATTGAGATCACGATTTTCTTTTCCAGTATAAATATTTATTGCACTTATTAACTGCACATCAACTTCGTAACAGTTGAGACTGAACATAAAAACAATAAATAAACATAAAAACAACAAATGTCTCACGTTTTGTTGTTGCCGCAAAATGTTGTACTGCTTGAAATTCCGTCTCCACCGTTGCTCGACACTGCGTGTATAGAGCAGGTAGTGCAACAATAGAAAAATAACACAGCACTGTGTAGCGTTTGTCTAGGGCAGGGGTGTCAAACTCAAATACACAGTGGGCCAAAATTCACAACTGGAACAAAGTCGCGGGCTAACGTTAATATTTATTGAAATATATTTATTCCTCCAGATATAAGAATGAATCTTTTCTTATGGACTCAAACACGTTTTGCTGAAAAACTGAATATGGAACAAGCAAAGCTTAATACTAAACAATATATATATTAGCTGTATAATACCAGTAGGCCAGCTCTGATAGTAATTTGGTATGGCTTCGCGGGCCAAATGTAAGTAGGCTGCGGGCCAAATTTGGCCCGCGGGCCAGAGTTTGACACCTATGGTCTAGGGTGTTGATCATTTTCCTAAATCCCTCGTTTTGCACAGTGTTGATGGGAGCCAGGTGATAAGTAATAGCCGCTAATTTCTTTGTGCCTGCGGGAGGTCGACGGGTATAGGGAAGCGCTGTGTAAGGTTCCCGTTATTGGTGTTTGGGTGGTTGACCGGGACGGATTTTCTCCTGTCACTTTCTCGTCATCCCTGACGTGCTAATTTTAGCATCACACGGCACAGCTTCTGTATCACGTGGTATAAGGCTCCGCCCTTGTCATTTGTTGAGCAGGAAGAGTGAGCGCTTGTTTTCATGCAGAGTACGTCCCGGATCAAAATGCGGTACAATCGTCGTCGTCTTTTTTTTTTTTTTTTTTATCGTTGTCATTTGGAAATGAGATCACACATAAGTATGAATCGAGATCGCGATTTTCTAACGATTAATCGTGCAGACCTGTGCAACGGCACAGCTGATTAAAAGAAAACTGGCTTATTTTATTGAATGTGCACATGCAAGTAGTTTACAAAAGGGAAACATGCAGAGATGCTGTATATGGACAAAAATACTGGGCCACTTACACATTACACTACAGGAGCTGCTCAGCCATAGAAACCTGTGCCATGAAGCTCCGAACGCACAGCTTTTGTGCTGATCTTAATGCCAGAGGAGGTCTGTAGCTGCTGAGTCGGCAGAGTGATGACGACTTTTGTCTACTATGCGCTTCATTACTCAGTGTCCTCTCTCTGAAACTTTACATGGTCTGCCACTTTGGATCCCGAATGCTTTTACTCTAGTAGGAAAGACATTTATTGACAGTACCACGCTTGAATTCAGTGAAGTCTTTGGAAAGACCAGTTCTTTCACAAATGTTTGTAAATGCATGTTTAGGTGATGGATTGTAAGTACTTGAATTCAAAAATTTAAATGTGTGTCCCAGTATTTAAGTGTATATAGTACATTTCACATTGCAATTTGTCGTATTTGAGGAAGTTACTACTTTGTTTCAGTGGCAGTAGTCTGTTTTTGTGCCTTGTTATACTACAGGCATTTTAAGCAGACATAGATTAGCAGAGCTGCTAACAAAAAAAAGATGCTGAAAGTATTGCTGCATTTAAGAGAATTGACATGTGGTGTATGCACAGAGAGACATTAAGAGATAGTAGAGCTCTTAACAGACAGATAAAAACACCTGTGTGAGTGGACCATGACTGTGTAGGGGCTTCACTGCAGGGTAGATTTGCTACAGTAAGTGCATTTCCATTGATTCTAAGTAGGGGGTGTTAGCATCAGTGTTTTAAGTATTATTGATTAAAATAAGAAAAGTGCATGTAGGTTTTGTGTTATTACATTTATTTTGCATTATGTGTAAAATGAAAGAGTACTTATCAGTAAAAGGGCAATAAAACATTTTCTTTATAACAGATGTGTAAACATTGTCCTGTAAGTCTCGACAGACTCACACAGGTGATTTCATTTCCACTGACTAGAGCTTTTAAGACTATATGGAGTGTGATAAATATCTTCCTCATGCTCCTATTAGCATTCACGGACCTGACGTGAGATAAATCCCCTTTTTGTTATTATTGATACATTAATCCAGTCCAGTTACACACTATTCAGTGTAGTTTCTCTCACGTTTCTTTTACACAAGGGTCTGATTTGGCAGAATATTTGCCTATTCCCAAATTAAAAACAAAAAAAGTAAGTAAATTCAAAAGAAGAAGCATAAAAATATCGTAAAATATGCTGAGGCCACTGTATTGCACTGTGAATCTAAAGCTCCCCTCTCAATGTCTTTATTTATTTTTAAATTCACCACTGCTGAAAATACTCTTTCTATCCTTCCAACACAGTGAGTGAAGTGTGTGTGTGAGTGATCTAAAATAATAGACAGTGTACGAGAGAGGTGAAGAATAGAGTACAGACATGGTGGAGTGGATAGAGATGAGTGCCAGGGGTGATTTGACAAATGGATAGAAGAACGAGGGAAAGGGAAGGCTTACAAGATGGTAGTGAGACCTGCTATGATGTATGGTTTAGAGGTGTTGCTACTGATAAAAAGACAGGGGGTAGAGCTGGAGGTGACAGAGTTGAAGATGCTCAGATTTCTGTTGGGAGTGACCAATAGGGATAGAGATTAGGATGTTGGCAGGACAGCTTAGGAGACAAAGCTAGAGGTGTAAGGTTGAGATGGTTGGCTTTTTTAATCATAGCTACAATCTGTACACTACCATGGTGGTTTTTAAGTCAAGCGGTCAGTTGTTTTTATTTAATTGCTTAAGATTTGCAACCATTTTTATACACACTCCCCCATTTTCAGAGGCTTAAAACTATTTGCACAAACAAACATACTTGTAAATATAAGGATCTTTTTAAATACTTGAATTAAAAAATCCTTTCCAGTCAATGTCTGTCGAAGGACATCATAAAGTGCTGCTCGGTTTTCATGCAGCCACCTTCATTTGCTGCTGCTTGTTTGTTTTTTGGGGGTCTCTCCGCCCTCAGTTTTGTGTTCAGTTTGTGAAAAGCAGGATCTGCTGGGATGAGATCAGGTGACCGACTTGGTCACTGAAGAATATCCCATCTCTTTACTTTGATAAACTCTTGGGTTGCTTTTGCAGTTTGCTTTGGATCATTATCTGTTTGCAGTGTGAAGCACCTTCGGATCAGCATTTGGTTGAGTCTGAACAGAGAGTATAGCTCTGTACACTTCACAGTATGTACTTCTGTCAGTAGTGACATCATCAGTAAACACTCCTGGCCCAGTTTCACTGGCAGCCATATGTGCCCGTGCTATAACATTGTCTTCACCACGTTTGAGAGACGATGTCGTGTTCTTCAGCTCATGGGCTGTTTCTCTCCTCCTCCATACCTTTTGCTTTCTATCATTGTGGTAAAAGTTAATCGTGGTTTCATCGGTTCAGTTTTTTTTTTTTTTCCAAGAACTTGCAGGGGCTTTTACATGTTTTCTCTAACGTGTAATCTGACCTTTCTGCAGGCCAGATTACATAGGTTCATTTTGTTTGTTTCCCAAGAAGTAGATTCTGTTTTAAATCATTCATTCAAGTGACTTCTTTAGTCTCAGCTGACTGCAGGTTTCCCCACCCTTATAAACAGTACCTTTGAACAATAGGCTTTGAGGCCAGCTTCTTGATCATTGTTTGTTTGTTTTTTAACCATAACAATGGCCTTCATTCATCAACATCTCCTCCAGTAAACAGCTGCTAAATCCAAATTAAAAGCTTATAATCAACTAAAGATCTTTTATCTGTATTACTTGTCATGACATAAGGGAACAGGCTTCACCTGACAGTCAGTCTGCTTCTCAGTTAATCCAACTGCTTGGAAACCAACAACTTATGGATGTAACTGCATACAAAGTTCATAAATGTAAAATTCCTAAATCCTACTGAAAATGCATTACAAAAGCTACAAAAAAGTACTGTTGCCTCCATTGCTGTAGCTGTTTACTAATTGGATTTTAAAGTGCTCATTAAAAAGTTTGGTTTCAAACGTTTGATTGCAAGAGGAGAGTGTAAAGGAGAAAATACTCTTCCAACAGATGACTGGAGGGATTTATTACCCAGTATGAGGGGGCTGTTGGCAGCACTGTGCTTTCAAATGGGAATATAACACTTGCTGTAAAAGGCATTGGAAGCTGAGCCTGATTCAGTAGTTTATGTTGAGGATGTTGTCATAAAGCTTTGGTAGCTGTGGTCCATTTACAAAGTGGTCAAGTGATTTTTGCTGAGGGGATTTTTTGTTTCTGCTGTCTTTGTTGTATAAATATGATAAGAAATTTTAATTAGCTGGTCCTTTTTCTTCTTTCTTTCTTCCTTTCTTCCTTCCTTTCTTCCTTCCTTCCTTCCTTCCTTCCTCCCTTCCTTGGTCAGTTTCTCTTCCTATAATTCCTAAGGTTTTACAATGCCCAGCAAAAAATAAGTAATAAGAATAAGTAAATGAAAAAAACAGTGACATCTTGAGACTACTTTAGCTGCTATGCCACATTTGCCCTCCCCAAGTGGAAAACAGGCGCTCCCCCTTTACTCCATTGTTTGCTTCCCATTGTTTAAATTTTGACTTATCCCAAATATGACAAACACACCAAATTAGACAGGATGGCTTCAGAGAGCTGTGGTTTCATTGGAGAAACCTTTTGTTTGCAGGAAGAAGGTGTCGGGTGACTATGAAGCCCTGAATGACCGCCTCAAAACTCTGCCAGATCAACTGTCATATGACATCATGGTGAGTGATGACCTTGTTTAAAATACAGAGGAAAGGAGAGAATTCTAAAATACACAAAAGTTCACTCCTATATACGTTTTACTCCTTTATTTGCGTTTGCTCTACCTGTTTGATTTGACCTGTTTCCCTTTTCTTTTCTTTTTTCTTGCGCTCTGTTTTTCCACACGTGCAGGTACCATTTGGCCCTTTGGCCTTTATGCCCGGAAAGCTGGTACACACCAACGAGGTCACAGTGTTGCTGGGTGATAACTGGTTCACCAAGTGCTCTGCCAAGCAAGCTCAAAAAATTGTTGATCACAGGATGAAATGTGAGTATTTTCCTTAAACTGTGTTTTTTTCACTTCTCACTGAATACTTACCGCGTGACATTAACATAATCTGTTAGTGCTGCTTTTCATCCAGCAGAGGGCGCAAGTGCATCATATCAACATAGCTCGTCTGAACAGATCCTTGAAGGAAAAACTTTAAACCGTGTAACGATTCACCGCAGCAGTCATACGTATGCAAAGATGCTACAGCTGTTGGACGTTTGTCATAGCGGGTTGCCGACACATTCGACGCGCCTTTATTTCAATGTGCAGTGTTTGCAGGGCTCATGGACTGCGCAGCTTTTGCGTTCATTCAGGTCACCGCTGTCGCTGCTTAGGCTGTGAACCGTGGGATAACAGCTCCTACCTGTTCCTCTTTTCTGTGGTCAAATCGGGCCCTGTTACTGCAGCGGCTTTGTTCGATCTCACATCAGTTGTGTGCAGCTTTGCTTCCCTGTGTGTGTTAACCCCGCTGCTCATTTCTAGCTCTGAAAATCTCATATCAAGTCAAATGGGCCCAAGTAACGATCTCTGAAGTGAACATTATTAGAATGTTTAGTGAAGCAGAAATGTGCTGCCACAGCCCCATCCGCAGCGCCACCCCCAACCCCCCCCGCTCTCGTCCTCCCCCATCTCCTGACCCTGCCCACCCTGCTATTACAGAGCTAAGTGCTGTAATACAAACATAGCTAGCTGAAATGTGTCAGACAGCGGCTGAGTTGTCAGGCCTTCTGTGTTTGACCTTTCCTCACTTCCAGTTGATGCACTGACTGGAGGGGCTCCCGATTGCCATGGAAACAAGGGCCCTCTGCTGCTATTAGTGAAAGGGCTTAATTGTTGTGAAGATTTAATGATCCGGAGTAGTATTCAGGGCAGAAGATATTATCAACTGTTTGTGTCATCATTTTTCATTTTTTTTCTCTTCACAACTTGTTTAGGATTTTAACTCTTTACAAGCTGGTTGTCTTTTTCCTTTTTTTCTTTTTGAAGCGTTTCATTGAAATCTGCCTGCTGTCTCTGTGTCTTTTTTCGGCACATGTGGCTCTGTCAGTTTGCCCTCCTAAGTGCACAGTTTAATGAAAATGCATCTGCTGTCTACAGATGTGAAGAATGAACTAGATGGCCTGTCCAAGACGATAAAAAACTTTGAAGCCAGAGTTGGGTTTGCGAAGAATTTGGAAACCATCTCTGCTGTATGTTGCATTACCAACAAGTTGTCTCACACATAAGTTATTGTGCAAGTCATAAATGGGGGCAAAAACATTAACTGTAGTGTTCTTGTTCTTTTAGAGTAAAGGCGACTATGTTGACATCAGAGAGGAGGTTGGAAACAATGACTCTGTTGTCACCAAAGGTATCTTTGTCAGCCTTTCTTCTGACCTCATTTCACTTGTGCATCATGGCCGCAGAGAAAGCAGTGTAGCTTTTCACCTATTGCTTAATTCTACACCAGAATTAAATTCATATGTAGGCGTGAATAGTTTAAAGGTTTCTTTTTCTGTACGCTTTAACAGGAAAGCAAAGAATGGCTCACAAGCCAAACTCTAAGCCCAAGCAGGATGTGTTTTTTGATTTTAAAGAAGAGGATGAGGAGAATGAGGAAGAAAGCAGAGATAGTGGAAGCAGGAAATGCATTATGACTGAGGAGGAGCTATGGGCTAGATTGGATGAACTCGAGAAGCTGGAGGAGCTACAAGATGAGCAGGACAAGTATGTGAAGATACTTTTCTGTTTTTGTATGAGGATCAATAATCCTGCTCTTTCTTTGTTCTTTTTCAAAGTTAGATGTTTTGGTTTTTTCCCCTTCAGATTATCTGATAATGGAGACATGAATGGTGAGGACACATCATCCTCTTCCTCAGAAGAGGAGAAAGATGCAGATGCTGCGACTCCAGTAAATGGGCTGAGTTTGAAGCCAGGTTGGAGCGCGCTGCCTTCCAGCACAGCACCACTCAGACAGGACAGGAAAGAGGAAGAAGACTTTGAGGAGGAAGAGGAAGCCAACTGTTTGCCTACTATCTACTTTTCTCACACAGTCGAACCCAAGAAGGTTAGAGCAATGAATAAGTTAGAACATCTGTGAGTCTTCTGTGAGTTTTCTCTTCATCTTTCCATGTGTCTGCCTTTTGCATCAGGTGAGAATAAATACAGGCAAAAACACCACACTGAAGTTTAGCGAAAGGAAAGAGCAGAAGGAACACTCGAAGAGGAAAAAGAAAAATGGCCACAGCAATGGACATGCTCATCACGAACTTCACAAAATCACAACACCGGCAGACCTTTACAGGTAAAAATATTGCAGTTAGACTTAATGAACAAATGAATTTTGCATGTCTAAAACTGAAATGTGGCCATAAACAGATTCTGGTTTGAAGTATGGAAAAAAAATTGGCCACATTGTATTTTCAGTCCCATTACCACACGTGTATAAAATCAAGCAATACAAACCAGTGAAGAAATGGGTCACTCTAAAGCACTCACTGTTGAGTGCTGTAATAGGTTTGGGGAAATTTCTTCCCTCTCTTCCTGATCAGCTGCTAGTGGCATTACTGCAAAGTAGAAGCACTGAGGAGCTACACCAACTCAGTCACTGTTATCTCAATAACTGAATGCTGGCATTGAGAGCATATTCATAGTTGGCAACGCTGACTCAGTAACGATGGAGTTATAAACCTGCTTTTGCATTAACATCAGCAAAAATAACGTGTCCCAGGAACTTTTGAGCAACTTCTGTGGATGTAACATTTTGGTGGCCCAGTACTTTTTTTCATATACTTCATGTTTAGCTGCTTTGACTGGTGAAACTGGACTCTTACTTTTTTTTTTTTTTTTTTAAATCAGGTTGTTTGTAGATGTGAAAAATGGGGAACCCATACCTAGGAAGTCCATACTGAAGTCACGCAGTCGAGAGAACAGCGTGTGCAGCGACACAAGTGAGAGCAGCGCTGCAGACTTTGAAGAGCGCAGAATTATGGGACGCAGCTTCAGTCACGACGAAGCAACGCACAGCGACACCAGCGATGGCATCACAGAAGAGGACAGTCCCACAGCAGTGTTGCTGCAACCTCCCAGCAGATTTGAGGTGAAAGAGAGCTGAATGCTTCAAAGTATTCACCTCAGAGTAAATGTAACATTTAGAAAAGTTTCAGCATTGAGTTTGTTGTTTTTACACTCTTCGATTAAATGTATGGTCTGCATGATTCAAAGTTACTGCACTTGTGTTATTTCTTTTTAAGTAGTGTCCCGGCTTTAAGTTGGTTTAGTATTTGTTACCTGAACACGTTTCTTTGTATAGTTCTTAATCTCATTTTGGTGTGAAAGATTCTGCAATATATCCGAGCACAAATATATGAAAGTGTGACGCAACATCAGTTTCCTTACTGTTGTTTCTTTTTTATTTCTCTTTCTCAGGCTTTTTCAGGTACAGTTATAGAAAAGGATCCAATGCCCTCAGCTGTCCCTCATCTGACCATCTCTCCACCAGCTCTGCCAACAATACTGGAGAAGAAACAGGAGGAGGTGGCGCCTGATGTTGCCCCACCCCAGCAAGCCCCGAAGAGGGTGTCAAAGTTCAAAGCTGCCCGATTGCAGCAGAAGTGACTGTTAAGAGGCAAATATTCAGCTTTTACATGAACATCTTTTGTGAAGCCTTTGTTTCTCTCTGGTAACTGAACAAAAAACAAACCACATGCTCATTTCTTTGCACGCCTTTCATCCACTGATTTCTGTTTCTGTCTGTGAAGTAGAACACTTAACAAATCAGCCTTTGCGTAACACTGCTTTTTTACGGTTTAGTGCAGCCTCTTTTGCTTATCTGCTTTAAAAGACATTCTTCTTTTAGTCTTGTTTAAGACATTTGCAGTCTGTCATACGTTTACCTGTCTACTCTTCTGTTGATCTGTGATATCGCCAGGTTAACTCCGACTGTAGGCTTTGCCACATAAGATGAGTTGCCTTTTTTGTTTGTTTTCCCCTAGTATTGATTATTAAACAGAATCAGGTCTCGTTAGCTCTCATTTTACCCTGTCTTGACCTGTCCTACTGAATGTATGTATTCCTTTGTGACAAGCTTTATGTAAAACAGAAAAAATATTGATGGAAAGTAAAAGAAAAATAAATGATTTTGACTACAAGTCTTGATTTCTCTTTGTTCCATAAGAGAAAATAATTCTTACTCTCCTACACAAGGAGATGGATCTATATTTCATTTATGGTCTGCTGACAGGGCTTTATTGTGTTTCTCAATATCTTATACCAAAACGTTTTTCTCCAGTTGTTGTTGCACACAGCACAGTAATAATGGGTAATAATATTTTAGTTTTTTTTTTATTTTTTGCCTGATGCCTAGTGTAAATTGTTTCAGTCTTTAAATAGCTGTTACTAGACGCTGAGATAAGGCTTTTATGAATTATTGTTACTCTTAGTGAATTTCCTGTTATGCAGTGGAATTAGAAGAGCTAAGTAAAGCACCATCCGCCATCGAACTTTCTAAGGCAGCAATAATGCTTCATCAAATCTGGAAGTTAATTGAAAGCAAAATGGCTCCTCCTGTTAGTAAAAACTCAAGTCCTAAAGGAAGAGAAAGAATTCCCAAGACAAACAAATCGAGGATGTTTTGGGTGCAACACCAACATTTCACTGCTAAAGACCAGAAGCAAGTATTATTTACAGATCAAAGTCAGAAGTTCATGGTTGCATTAAATGTGCTTAGAAGGATAAACTGTAAAACCACTGCATGAATGTTGAGAAATATGCAGTTCAGAGAACAGTGAGTGAAACAGACGATTCAAAGAATAAAATATGAGACGTATTTTGCAAGTTGTTTCCTAAAACAAAATATTCATTCGTTGTATTTTATATTTTTTTATGTATTTTTTTTTTACATAAATGGCCTATTTGAAAAATAACTGCTTATAAATACATTATAATTTGTGCTCTTTTAAGTAACAATCACATAACCTTCAAAACTAAGTAACAGTTTCCTGTGACTCTACTTACAGTTTCAAAACAATCATAGGAAAAATCCAGAAGGGCCTTTTTTTTTTTTAGCTGGATGAAGTAGTGAGGGGAGGTGTTCTTGTTTTTAGTGGCCTAAAAGGTCAAAATGCTGAACTCAACTGAGCACCTATTGATTACTAGCACAGCAGCAGATGCACATGTACTTCATCTACACTGAAATGCAGCTTTAATTAAAGCTATGATTTTTGAATTAAAAACTCTATCGCTCCCCTTTTAGTTAAATGGTGGGAGTGTATGTCTCTGATAAGAAGCTTTGAAACAGGTCCAGAGGTGACACCCCTCACCCTCCTCCCTTCCAGGATTATTCCTCCAATATGAAAATCTAGGTAGCATGAGACAGATTAGGCAATGCTTAACATGCTAGAGTTGTGTTGGTGAGACACAGATCAATGGTCTTATGTAGGTTAAGCTGCGTAGGTATATGCTGGAACTACATTTCAAAGAAAACTTGCATACAATCTATGTAATGAGCTGGAACACACTTGAGATCTACATTTCAGGGATTATGAGGGATTTTAAGAGTTGTATGATTAGGGATTCAGCAGGTATTGTTGTCCAGACAGGTGCTTGGGTCTGAGAGGGGGAGCTTTTAGTTCCAAATGACAGAAGAATGGATTAAACAGCAGCCAGTGTATCTGCTTCACTGCTATTTGAACATATGTTATGAAATATCCAACGGTCTTGTACTTGGATCACTCACTGCCTATAAGAGCAACTGGTTTCTGTTCCTCGCTTTTTCCACTAATGAGGCTCAGGTGGAAATCACAGGAGAGAAACAAATGTCGAGGAACAGCTTTGTGATATGATCTTTGCGCTGCTCTTTCGATCCATAATCTCTTAAATCCTCTGAAATGTCATTTTTTGTTTGCTTTAGTTTGCTTTGTGTGTGTTATTAAAGCCTATATATTCATAAATAAAATCAATGGGACGACTACAGCAGCATATTATAGAACTGTTAGAGCTGAATTCATTTGTCAATAATTTATAAACCGATTGAGAGAAAATGAGAAACCTGTAACATGTTACCAACTAGTTATCAGTGTGAGCTTGTCTTATATTGATAAATTCAGTACCTTTAAGTTTTGGCCAGAAAATGTAAAAAATTAAAGATAAAAAAAAATCACTTCCCCCACTGAAAAACAAACAGTGGTTACGGCCTTAATGATGATAAAAATCAATGCTTCATAGAAAACACCTACATCTACAACTAAATGAAGAACCCAAGGACCATGTCTGTCTGTCTGTCTATCTATCTATCTATCTATCTATCTATCTATCTATCTATCTATCTATCTATCTATCTATCTATCTATCTATCTATCTATCTATCTATCTATCTATCTATCTATCTATCTATCTATCTATCTAGGTGTATAGGTGTATAGGTGTATAGTGTGATGTTCCAAAAGATTACATTTTTGATAGTAAGCTCCACTTTGTCTCCACTTTTTTTTTCTTTTATGACCTTTTTTTTTTTTATCTATCTAAAGATAGATAGATAGATAGATAGATAGATAGATAGATAGATAGATAGATAGATAGATAGATAGATAGATAGATAGATAGATAGATAGATATTCTCTTATCTATATATTTGCATTAGAAGCAAGATGGCAAGATTTTCTTTTCCTTTTTGGAGAATACTGAATGTCAGGCGGAGAGCAGAAGTGTGAGAGATGCTTCAAGCCTCCAATTAAGCTTTCTTAATAGAGTCATTTACCACCTATAATCACTCAGGTATAATCCCGTCTTCTCTTAAACGTCGAAAACCCATATCGGATGCGAAAAAAATAAGCAGCAGCTGCAGCACAAAGTGTTCTATACAACATCTTCCCGATATAAATGTGTATAATTTTTTAAAGATGAGAGCTCCATACAAATCCTTCGTGCTTTCACAGAAGTTTTCAAAAGTAAAAGCACCACTCTTGCAGGTAATCCCCGGGACTAATGTGACATGCATGATATAACATAATACTTCTACAAGCATGCATATCGAGGGGGGGGGGGGGGGTTATTGATTTCTAAAGTCTGCGTTCTGGAGACGCTGGTGCACATTTTACGCACGGTACCAGTCTGTTACACTTACATACCAGCGGCCAGATGAGGGAGACATACGGCTTCGGGACATGTCGAAGTATCCCGAGTAATTTTTTATAAGATTTCATTACCTCTTTCTTCAACTGGAAATACTACAGAGCAAAGCGCGTTGCTGGCTTCGTCTGGCTAAACCGTGTAAACGCTTTTTTTTTTTTAGACCGAGGAGGAAAAGGTAGTTAAAGGAGGAAATCAGTGCGCTACTGTGTGCTGGGCATTTATGATAAAGCGTGTGAAGCGTACAGTCCGTCAGTCAGCAGTCAGTCATCCAGTTCAACATCACTCTCCACTGAACTCCAGCTGTCACATCGTGTCCTCCGCGCCTCTTCGAACTGGCCAGGTAAGAGAAATCACTGCGACTCTTAAAGATTTACCCAAGTTATTTGTGAAAAGTTTCTGACGAGTCGGATTCTGATGGACACGCGTTTCCCAGGGATGCCACTGTTGGTTTTCTTTCTTGTTAAAAAGGAAGTAATGGCGAGGGCTGAAAGGTGACTAAGGAATTTTCTACAGCTCATCGTAAAAATTAGTCGAGAGTCATCCAATAGAACGCAAAAAATACCAAATCTGTGTATTTCTCTGGTGTTTATTGAGCATATAATTAGTATACAGTTAGACCACGAGCATCATATTCTATCATATTTCACTGCAACCTTCAATTATATCATATTATTGCATACAGGTTTTTTCTTTCACATAATGTAAAATTATGATTTATAAACATAAAAATGAGGGTTTTTATACTATAAGTTGTGTAGTTATGAATAAGAATGACGCAAGGTGGCTGTGCATTACAATCCCCAGTTTGCTTGTTAAAGACAAGCAGGAGCCCGAAAGAATTCACAGTTTTCAAGTTGTAGTTTTGACACCTCAAGCAGCATTAAAAGCCCACGTTTTAGGTTTTGTAACCTTTTTTCTTAACTATCACCTGTACAGAGTGGCACAGCTACTCTCAAAGCCACCCTCACCCTCTGCCCCCCCTTCTCCTTCCTCCTGTTTCCAAATGCTCTCCTTTGAAGCGATGATGCCCCATCTGTCATATGTGAGCAAAGAGAGACCATGCTCTGCTCTTCTCAATTACTGAATTCTCCTCATGCCAGCTCCGGTGGGACAGGAGGAGGAGCAGGTGGGTGGCAGTCAGTACGATCAATCAACATGAAATATTCAGCTTTGAATATACACATCATTTACTAATACTGCTGCTGCTCTCCTTGTTAGAAACACCCTGAAAAATAGTTGGGGTGCTTGTCTAAAGCGTTTTATAACCGAGAGTGTGCGTGAGCTGTGACACAGTTCCTGATGAAAAATTGGGCCAGTGCATATTCAGGTGGCACCACAAAAAAAGGGTAAACTATACGCTGCACTGACACCAGAGGGGTATCAAAAATTATTATCATTATGACTGAGAAGAAATTAGAGAGAGGGAGGGTGAGTGGATGAAACTGTATTAAATTTAGCGCCACAGCCGTTTTCTCATTATGCTGCGGTAAATTCATGCAGCTTACATGACAAAGCTCTGCTTGGCAACTTTCTCCCCTGATAGAAGCACTTGTTTGAACATGAGGCACATGATTTGAATATCTGTAATCCACGCTGAAATCAACAGGCCAGATGAACTTTTTGGCACCTTCTTACCACCACACTGAGTAGGATTTTCTCCCCCCCCCCCCCCCAAAATGCCTAAGCTAGTTAGACTTTGGCTTAAAATCACTTTGAGTATGGAGACAAAGCAATGCAAAAGTAATTTATGTAGTCTTTCCCGATGCATTATGTGGAAATCGTAGAACTTTGACCTTTCCAGTCATTCAAACTCTTCAGGAAACTTTGAATCTGCTAAGTGTCTGCACTGTGATAATATCTCTGTGATGTTGCCTCATGAAATTTGCCCGAGTACTATGGCCTTAAGTATTTGAGCTATGAGGCAATACAGTGAAAAGCATAGCCCCCTCATATGAGAACACAACAGTGAATAATTAATAACCTTGCTCCCAATTCCAGGAAAACAATAGCATATTGTAGGAACGTTGCACTAATTTAACAAGAGGAGAAAAAACAAAAAAACTTTGACAAAATGTGGAATGCTCTGCCATTGTTGTAAAGCATGTCTGTGTGAGTTTCGCTCTAGTTATTCCATCCACTGTTGCTTTTCACACTTTCTATACTGCTGTTCCATACTTGCACATAATGTAGGGGTTGCATGCTGTTTGCATGCTGTATAATGTTGTAGTGTAATGTTGTTTGCCTTTGAGATTAATCAGAACCCATTAAATACCCCTCTCTCACCTGCTGGCAGTATGTGAGGTGGAAGTGCACATGCAGGAAGCTATTTTCCACAGGCCTCCTCTCTTGGCTGTCAGCTCCCATTAAGGGGGAAGGTGTCATATCTGTAACACAGCTGAGTGCAGATGGCAGAGTGGAGGGGATGGCTCACCGATTTAAACAATGATTAATGAACAGAGATGGAAAACAAATTACATTGGACTATTGGAGGCAGGGAATTGTTTTTATGAAAATGTTAATTGTGTCTGCCAGGCTGATACCACGAGTGGGGGAAGGGTGGAGTGAGGGCAAGGTAGTGAGGCAACCAGGGGGCTAGTGATAGGACGTCTACTACTCCCCTGGCTCAGATTATCGGCGTGTCTCAGCATGCAGTGTTTAATACCGTACCTTGGCTTTAAGACCTCTAATGTGCCATAACTTTCAAGGTTTGGCTTTTTATGATGAACCCCATGAAGAATTGTCGCCCACCACTGCACCAATTAGCGTTATCTCTAATAATAAGTGGTTGTAAGTGACGAGAGAAGGCGCCCTGTTCTAGTTGTAATTATTGCAGGCGGGTGCAGCTGCACTACTTAGGGAGATGATGATAATTATTTTTCTTTTTTTTTCATTGCGGGTTGATTATTTAAGAGCATCATACACTCATCAGAGTAATCAGGAGAGAGTGATTAGTGAAAATCCACGAGGCTAACAGCTGCCACATTAAACACTTGCCTCTGTTGCCAACACACAGAGGCAGAGTCCTTCGACAGGACAGAGACGAACGAAAGCACTTCACCTTCAACTCCAGGAACCGCATGTGTTTGTTAGAAAGTCAAGGCTCGAGTTACACACAGAATTAGAGTAAACAGAGCTCTCTGCGAAAAGACACGTTGTTGTGCACCAAGGTCGATCTTCGGTGCTTCAGTTAACAACTACAGGAGTTTGTTGCAGGGGAGTAAAAGTTTGATAAGGCATTTTGGGAAGTGTGGGAAAATCGAGATGATCCTTTGCGTTGCTTGCGCTCTTCTTCCCTAATGTCTCCTGTTGTGTTTAGGTGGGTACCTTTTGAACGTTCCTCTGGATGATGACTCTTTGATAAGGCCTAATTATCAAAAAGAAAAAAAAATACAGTCCCAATTAGAGATGTGTGACCATGTCCGGTGGTCATGCTGCGTTGCTTGCCACTGTGTAAGGCCTGCTAAACTAAGGGCTAATTCTCTTAGCCCAGATGTTGCCTGAGCACAGTCCTGGGATCCCACTGGGTTGATGAGCTCAATCAGTGAAATGATGAAAAGATGATTTTGTCCCTGTAATTACAGTGTGTAAACTACTTAGCTAGGATTGCAAAGGAAGTCATTTTCTAATTACGCTGGTACCCCGTTGTCTAATGGTGGATGTTTTGTTGTTTTAGAGAGCATGTGAGAGAGAGTGAGAGAAAGGGAAGAAGAGCAGGAGGAGGGATATACAGTATGTGTGAGATAGATAGATTGATGGGGAGAGGAAGAAGGAGAGAGAGAGAGAGGAACTTCATGAGGGGTCTGTGCTCTGCTGCTGCGGCTGAAAAAAGACCATCACAAGGGCAAGATGGCTGCCAAATGAGAGTTCATTGAATTATCAGCCCAGCTAATGTGCCTTGGATTATGCTCTTTGTTTGTCAGGTTTTTTTTGCTGTGGATGCCATAGCTTAATGAGATACTGTAAGTGGCATTACCAGACTCCTGCTGTGATTTTGTGATGACTCGTTTAATGACTTTTGTTTTAGTGCCTTCAAGTGCTTTTTTTTTCGCAACTGAAAATAGACACATCTAGTTTTTTTTTCGTGTCTTCCTTTCACTTTTGCAAATATTGGCCAATGTGAAAGACAAATGCAGTGCAAAAACAAATTGATCCTTTCACAGTTAGGAGGGCTGCTAACTTAAATGTTATAGCGAGCAAGAGTTTGCATCTGCCCGGGGAAGTTGTCGAGAAAGCAAAACATGTCAGTCTGTTGCAGACTGAAGAAGCTGTGTTCTTTGAGATCTGTGCGAGTTATGTTGGAGCTGACTGCTGTCATGCAGGGCCCAACCATCTGATGCAGCCTACACCATGTGGATAGGCTTCTCTTCTGTGAAGCATCCCCTCCTCACCCCACACTGTTAACACACCCCATCGTACGCCAAAGCTTTGTTTGTGTCCAGAAAGAACAGGTGGTCTGTGCAAACAAGAGCAACTGTTTACACATTAGTGATCTTAAATACATTCTATATGCATGTGCCTCCGTGTGTGTGTGTGTTATGGAAAGATAGAGACAGCATGTGAAAATGGGTGTGTTTGCAAATGCCTGACAAAGAAGAGTGAAGTTTATATTTCCTCACTCCGAAGTGTGTGAGAGCTAATGAAAACAACGAAGGAATTTCACGAATCCAGAATTTATTTACAACACACACACACACACACACACACACACACACACACACACACACACACACACACACACACACACACACACATGGTTATGATACTGCTCGTATTCACCAGAGTACCTATGCACACTTTCACTCTTCACGTCTTATCCTTGCACGCGGATTGGAACCATTTGTCATCTGAAAAGACTTAGACGCCACCAGCTCATACAGGTACTCACACAGCTGGTTGCCTCTAAGCAAACCTGCTGTTTTCAGTCTGAGTTCCAGGTGCTATACCCTGTGGCTTTTAGTATGTTGCCAGAGGAACTTATTTTTCCCTTTGCAGCGCATTCAAGGCCGCTAATCTGCATTGCTGACTGAGACAAACAAAATTAATCGAAAGCCACCTGAAATAGCCGATTCTCACATAACTGTTCATCACTGCTGTATCACTTGCATGCCAGGTTTATTTTTAAGGGGCACAAGACAGGTTTTTTGGGGGGGGGGTTTGATAGTGGTAGAAGGAGTGGCATAGATTTACGTACAACACCCGCAACAAATGTGTATGTATTCTTTTATGAGTTCTTTAGCTATTACTCACAAGGAGCTAGTTTGTCAGTGCTGTGTGTGCTCTTTCTGTGCTCTGTACTCCTGCAGTAATGAATGGTGCTGGTTAGACTATTCTGTCTCCGTCAGGCTTTTGGGGGGCCTACAGAGAAGCTCCTATAGGGTTTCATTAATCTGGCTGTCAGAAAGTATATGTGTGCTATCTTTTGTATGGGTCATGGTGGGCAGCTGTGTTACCACTGCCCTCTTCCTTGAGCATGCTGTTCATCCCCTGACATTGCAGTCCACAGGAGTGTTGGCTGGCTGATTTGGTGGGTGGGCACGTGGATGAAGTGAGATACAGGGGACATAAAGCATAGCATGGGGCTTTCACTGTCTTTACATAAGCTCATGTGTGATAAACAGTTGCCTTCTGCAGCCTGGGAAGTCAGGAATTCCAGGAATTTTGAAGTAGGCTGAACCATTTTACAAAGAATCTGGGACATCAACAGACATATTAAATGTCAGACTGCATGCTTATTTGCTCATATGAGGCATGAGTATCTGCATCCAACTCTATAATTACATATGTGTTTCATTTTTAACTGCATGTGTTCACTATTGAGTTGAGTTTTTATTACTGTATCATGCGTACAACTGTTTCCAGCCTGCCTGGGTAAACAGAACACATCTAAGCCACTACATGTAGATTTTTACACATTATTACAAGGGACGGTAAATAGTTACATACTGAAATTAAACAAGGATTTCCAGTTTTTGGTCATCTGAAAACAACGTACACGAAAAGGCTGTTATCAGTCATGTTAACATCAGATGATCTTTAGCTTTCTTTGCTTATTAGAGGGCTCACTGTAGCTGTTGGGAGAAGGCTTTTGCAGCCATTTGTGGTGCATTTATTGTATTTTTCAGTCAACAACCAACATAAATTATTAATGGATTTTTATTAATTTTAACCGCTGCTAAAAAGAAAAATGTAATACGCACTTCTGATCTATAAATTTCATTTACGTGTTTCATTCCACTTTCATCACTCTAGGCCTCGACGCATCTATCCATCCATCCTACATGGCAATGCACTACAAGGTAAAAATATCGTGTTTCCACTCTCTTGTAGGTCAAATCTTTTATAGAATCCCCTTCGCCTGACAGCAGTGAAAGTAAATATAACAGTGTTTGATATTGTCACATCTAAAATCATCCCAAATGCACAGCCTCCTTGGCTGGTTGTAATGTATGTGTCACATTTTTGTTTCCCTTTTATTGCCTGTGCTAAATCACACCTGCTCCTTGTTCGTATATGTGCGTCCACACCTAAGAGGCGCTACTGTGACACAATGCTTCAAAACAATCAAGCGCTCTCTCAATCTGCACTAAAAGAGCCTAATCCACTCTGACAGTGAAAACACCTGATGGCCCCGCTCCTATCTCCACAGATTCCCACCAAAGCCAGTCCGCACACACAAGCAATGACAGCTTTCTGCCTCGTTGCCATGCGCAGTTAATCAGAGAAATATCACTTTAGTAAATATGAAGTAGATCTAGTGTATGCTAATATCATTCGCTCACTTTCTTCCTGTCAGATGTGATTAGGTCAGGCCTGTAGCCTTACATTGATCTGAGCTCAGTGCAGACACACTGCTCACACCAGCCATGGCTGCAGGCAGCTCTTTATCCGGGTGGTTTTATGTGCAACATTTTCATGCCTGATCAAACTTGCTGTGGAGTAGGGGTAGAGCTATCTCCTTGACTAGTAGCTGACTAGCTATTCCACAATTAGGATATTATTTTAATTATTTAAACATATATATATATTTTAGGGGGCACCAGATAATGGTTTGAGTTGAGTGGAGTAATGTATAACATTGTTATTGCTGTTTTACACTGCAGAAGAATACAAAAGCATTATAACAAAGCTTTAAAAGATACAAGAACACACAGGAGGCGAGCTGCCTGTTTGTGACAACAGCAAAAGTTATGTTAATTTTAAATTTGTTGCAAGACATGAGAATTCAAGGTCAGTCTAGCATAATAATGAACAGCCATGCTAAGCGGCTGCTTACACGTTTTAGATGATAAGCTAAGTTTGAGATGGATGAATGATGGGCAAAATATTTGCCAGCAGAGTTTGCCTGTCACTCTCTTGGGTGTCATCCTTTACCTTCACAAAATGAGCCCACACGTTGGATTTCCTGCCTGCCTGACATGTGCACTGTAACAAATGCAGACACCAGCTCTTGTAAATGACACTGTCTATCTGTGACTAGCTGTCTGACGCAATGTCACCACTTCCTGTGGTTGTTGGAGTTTTCTGTGACTGACCAAACAAAACTTTGCTGACTAAGACTATTTTTTAATCAGCTAACATTTGGTTGACGTTGTTATGGGTTATACTCATAATCAGATTTGATTTGGAAGGCCGTTATTTACATGAAAGTTAGCGTTTTCATTTTGGCGCCCAGGTAAGCGTGATTTACTGTGCCGGAGTATGACAGCAAGATTGTGTCGTGCCAGATTGTTCTTATTGCTCTCTTGTTTAGCTCAATCTCTCAATCTAACCCAGAGCTAGTACACATGTGCAGTGTTTAGCAAAGAAGGCATGCACTTGTGCACTAAACCATCGTCAAAGTGATTTCAGAAGATGTTGCAGAGACAGAGCTATTTAGAGTTAAGTTCAATCAATCATTATTGATTGGTTGCAGACTTTATATTGGCTACACCGTACAATAAGAGCAACTGCACAGTAATGACATTAATTAAGGCAAATGTGAGCTCGGTCTAACTGACGGCCATTCTTGAAAATGCGTGGGAAGTGGGGCTAACCTCCCATTTGCTTTCTTTTGTGGAAAGGCTGTTCAGGAATATCGGGTCAGGAGCTGTAAAGTGGATCTATGATATAAAGATATAATTTACAGACCTTTTCTTGTCAGATATGATTAAGTCAGCACCATAATGGTCACATTGATTTCTAATCTACATCTTAGAGCGGACACGCCAGTCACACGAACCGTTGCTCCCTGCCTGCCAACTCTTTATCTGTGTGGTTTTGTGTACATCATTTTCGTGACTGACTGAGGTTGCAGTCCAGGATGATGTAAGCCTGTGTTAATTCAGTGTGGACAGTGCAGGCTTTGTTCTGTGCCCTTTGGTGCTGCACTAGAGCTGTGCAGGGCTCGCCTGTGTGACCTCTACCATTGTAGCACGATGTGAATTTGAAGCTTTGTTTTGCTGCTACAGTCGAATAAAAAAGGGAGCTGGGAAGGGCAGGCTTTTTATTCAGATATGCTTCCTTTAACTTTAGTTTAAATTTTTGCATCCATCATTAAGTTGTTTATTTTCCTCAGTACTCCTGTGACATAATTATCCTAGTAACGGTTTTATTCAAATATGCAGCAGACCTGCTGAAAAAGCTTAACTATTTACTTTAATCTTCTCTTTAAAGCATTTCAAAGATTTGTGAAATGCGAAGGAAGGGCAAGTAGAAGCAGATAGGCTTTGATGTTTCTGCTGCCTTAGTATTGTGTGTCACTAACAAAATGAGATCTAGACAAAGATTTTCAACTTACCCTTTAGTAAAGATGAGATATTTGTTGAGGAAGCCTTTGTGGTTATACATAATCAGCATTTTCGCAGTCTCCAACAATAATGTAAAACCACAGGTATACTTAAGACAGGATGAGGAGAGTCAGAACCTACTTTGCACTATTTCCTGACCTATTTGTGGTGCATAACTGGCATTATACAGCAGTTGCAAAAGTACAGATTTACACCTCGTTGACAACACATGGCCATATTTATTTAGCTTTGTTTTTTCCTTACTTAGTTGCTCTTCTTATTGCTTCTAATTTTTTAAATAATACATTTCCTGCAGCAGACTTTGAAATAACTTAATGCACCTTTTGTTTTTCTCTTTAGGTCAGACAAACAGGAAACAGACACGTCATCTAAACAGCATGAATCCACATCCTGTTTCAGCTAAATAAGTGCAAACACTTCATTTTACTAACCTTCAGACTGTCCCAGTTAGACACCCCTGACCACCATACTGTAACATCACCCAGTCCCCGAAAGGACAGCTTCATTACCCCATCTACCCACCCAATTAGGAGCCAGATGGCACTTCTGGCCAACCAAATCATGGATGCACGAATTCTCAGCAGCATGAATGGGAGAGTAGAGCTTTCCCAGTTCCTGAGAGTCACCAATCAAAGCATTGTCTCTCAGGTTAATTCTTCCCAAGATGATAACCGCAAAAACAGGAAGTATCCCTGCCCGTTATGTGGAAAGCGTTTCCGCTTCAACAGCATCCTTTCCCTTCACATGCGCACTCATACAGGTGAGAAGCCTTTCAAGTGCCCGTACTGCGACCACAGGGCTGCACAGAAGGGGAACCTGAAGATACACCTCCGCACACACAAGCAAGGCATTCTGGGCAAAGGCCGTGGGAGGATTAGGGAGGAGAACAGGTTGCTTCACGAGCTCGAGGAAAGGGCGATACTAAGAGACAGGCAGATGAGAGCTAGTCACGTTAGCCAACCGCAAGCAGCTAATATAAACCACCATCAAAAGCCTCTACCGCAGACTTTTCCGACACAGCCTCAGCTGTTAAGCAACTCTAGCGCAGCAGACAGCCAGCCATGTGGATCCACCTCTCCCAAGTTGACTACAATTCACGACGAGGCCATCCAGCCCCAAACCACTGGCTTCCGCTGCTCTTTCTGTAAGGGAAAGTTCAGGAAGCAGCAAGAGCTTGAGCGCCACATCAGAATCCTCCACAAGCCCTACAAATGTACTCTGTGTGAGTTTGCTGCCTCACACGAGGAGGAGCTCATCAGCCATGTTGAAATGACACATATCACAGCCGATTCGGGCTCAGGGCAAAAGCCCGCGATTGGGGCTGGTGATCAGGGAAAGCCTGTCGGTGAATTCCCCTGCGAGGTGTGCGGCCAGACCTTCAGCCAGGCCTGGTTCCTAAAGGGCCACATGAGGAAACACAAGGATTCTTTTGAGCACTGCTGCCAAATCTGTGGCCGTCGCTTCAAGGAACCCTGGTTTTTGAAGAACCACATGAAGGTGCACCTTAATAAGCTCGCTGCTAAGACCAATCTCCCTCCCGAGCGTGATTCCTCTGCTGAAATGAGTAACCTGACGCCATCGGAGCATCAGAGCAACCTCTACTCCCAGTACATCTCCCGCATTCACAACAGGTTCCTTACAGCTGAGAGAGTGGACCACCCAGATTACAACCAGATGATAGCTGCAGCTGGTGTTGACATGAAGGTCCGAGAGATGTTAGGGCGGATGATTTCCTCGGGGCCTGGTGCGGTGACAGATGCAGAGAGCTCTTCTTCGATGAGTCTAAATCATCTCCACCCTCCGCTGAGTTCCTCTAGCATGGAATATCTGCAGAAAATAATTGCTGCCAGAGATGCTCTCACCAACAGCAGCAGCTATGCAGGTTGGCAGATCATAACACCAGGGTTACCTATTGAACAGCAAATGTTCAGCCCTAAAGACCACCAGCAGCAGCAGCAGCAGCAGCAGCAGCAGTGCTCCTCCTATCTGCCAGAGAGATGTCTCCCTGTAGATGATGGGAAACTGTGCTTTGGTGACCCAGACACCAAAACCATAAGCAGACCTGGGAGCCCCGGCAGCGTGAGTCATCATGGGCCAGCAGAGATGATCACCGAGACGGGGAACTCTGGCAGCGCTGTGGACCATCGACCACAATCTTCTTCTCCAGCTACAGGTAATTCAGTGCAGGAAGACAAGTCTTCAGAGTAAAAGATTAGGACTACGTCTCAGCCTCTAGATAACGTTTTAATCATTCATTAGGAATTAGTCCCTGATGTTTCCATCTGTGAACTAATCTCAAAATATTTGACATAAAAGCATCTTATTATTGTTATATTTTTTCCCCTTTTTGTCAGAAATGATCAAGTGCATGTAAAACATGTGTCATCATATTTGTGACTACTTAGAGTAGGTGGATTTGAAGCAAGCACAGGGTCAGCAACACAGCTACAGATATTATCATCCACAAGGACTTTGTCTTCCTTTTAAAGATAATGGCATCATGGTGAATTGTAGGGATAATTAGTACCCTCTATTTTATATCCGTCACATCCCCACCCCTTGCCTACAGGGGCACAAGATGTTAATGCATGCCATCTGGTGTTTTTAATGATTTGATATATACCACCCAGTGATTTTTATGATTTGATCTACCACCTGGTATTTTTATTGATAGTCTTCTGTTCCACCTGGTGATTTAGATGATTCGGCTCTATGGGTAAATGCCTTCTTTATCATGGCATCCTGCTAACATGTTATCATGAGTCTAAATTACTGCTGTAACGGCGTTATTAAGAGACGAGAAGAAAAGATAAATCCAAACTTTGTTCGCTTTCCTCACAGCTTATGCTTACGGTTATTTTCTTCCAGTGTTAGAGAACTACTTATGTGCATCTAAGTCTGCTGCGCTCCTGTGGGATTTGGGCCAGTATCCTCTTAAATGATGGCCGTAGAGCAGAGATAAATGGATCAGGTCTAATCTCATTAGATGTTTTGTTTCCATATTGTACACACATACTGGCATCTGCATATTTACATGTAAATGCTCACAGTTTACAGCCAAATCCCTCTCTGGTTGCTCTTTAAGAAACATATTCAAGCTCTGTTGTTTCTACTTTCCCTCTTCTCCCCTATCTCCGAGACCATACGGTGTCACTTCCAGAAACATTTACGATAGTTGGCTAGCTGAGGATTTGAGCGTGCACAGTTCTGGGATGGCACATTCAGTATCAGACTCTAATTTCAGTCAATATTAAGCATGGAAACTAATTCATTGTAAAGGTCAGGCGTCATTGCTTTAGTCAATGATGGATCCGGCAGGCTCTCTCTCCCCCTCTCCTCCTCTCCTCTCTGTTCTTAGTCCTGTGTAATGGTAGACTCACTCTGGGGGCTTAGCACCGCATTGTTTAGCTCTGACAATATATCCCAGAGACCTCTGCAGCTGCTCCCTGTGCTCACAATGACAGATTAATTAACACAATCACACGCTGCTGGCCCTGGCTCAACGCACAGGTCTGCTGCGGGACAGATAGGTAAATCCTACACATATGGAGAACACGCACCACTTGATGAGGGTTTAATAACAGGGATAAGTTTTTTCGGAGGTGGGGGGTTGTAACTGATCAAGTCTGTCTGTCTCGATGCTTGGACACGGAGGCAGAGAGAGTGAGAGAGCGAGTGTTTTCTAATTCAGGAGAGCGGAGATGCTGAGGAAGAATTACCACTGCCAGATGTTCGGCTTGAGGAACATTGATTAGTCCAGAATTACAGGCTACATTATTCATAGTCAGCCTATGGTGGTCATGAAGTTATTGATGTACCCAACATGGATGGCAAATATAGTACAGTCATGGCTGTCAGAGTGGGAGACAGGTTCTTACAGCGCCCGATTTAGATTTTTAACTACAAACACCCAGCGTCGTAAATGAGAAATCTGACTTTGATTTGAATAGGAGGCGTGTTATGAATTCCTTCTTTCAATATCTAATCAGCACAGATTTCAAAATGCGCTTTAACTTTAATTATAAGTTGAGATTAAGAATAACGACTCTTCTTAAAGCTCACAAAGGGTCCATGCTGCAGGCCTCTGACCTACATTGGACCAGCTAGATCCCACATCTGAATGAAGAAAACACAAACTGCTAAAATGCGCTGACAGTTATTAATTAGTCCCATTCAATACTCTTAACCTCAAGGTCGGCGAGCAGGCACCATGTAACGATGTTGTCCCCACATGTGTTCCCTGCTTTTATGCTACTTTTACTGTAACTGTTACAGCCAAGAGAGCCTGAAGTGATAAGCGTCTATAAAACTGTGAATGGTAATATGAGCAGCGGTTTACCCAGAAACACAGATAAAGCAGGCTGCTGTGCAGAATATCACTTTTCCTTTGGCTGTTCCACTTCCATCCGTCTATTCTTTGTGATTGTTGAAAGCAAAAAAGCATCTTTTTACTAAATAGGTCCTTATCTAACTCTGTCATAGCTTTACAAATTCAGCTCTTATTCACAGATCAGAGTCAGTCTGACTGGTTTGTCTAAACTGATTACCTGTTGGCTTTGCCGTTTCCCTCTCACTTCTGTCTTTTAATCCTCTTTTTAATTATTATTGCAGATATGAGGCTCAAATTAAGCTCAAAATGCTTGTTTTCCTAGCATGCAGATAAAAAGATTTACCCAGGGAGTTCTGAACACCTGCCTTGAAATATTGTTCCACCGTCTCCTGAATGCCATTTGGCTTAATTGACTTGGAAACGTCCCAAATGCGTCATTGACTATGTGGTCTAATTAATATTAATAATATATGCTATTATAAACATCAAAGAACATCTGGTGCCCCTGTTTTTCTCACCAGTCTTGTGTGTGACTCTCACTCTCACTGTTTCATCTTAAACCAAACCAGCCACTATGTATCTCTGTTTTGCATTTCAGTTGCTTGATTACATATATACAGAAAGAGGCAAAGCCCCGCTGCATACAGAGTTTGATACCTACAATATAACTGCCAAATGCATGTGTAAGCATATAGTGTGTGAGTATGTGATTGCATTGACGGTGATATATGGACGTAAATTTTAAAGCCCATTTCCATATGAAATGAATCACTCGTCCGAGCCCAGCTGCATGCTTTTTCCATAGACACGGCTCACTTGAGGCATTTATTTATTTATTTACCTTTTTCATCCGCCTTGCACATTCAGTAAGGGCGGATAACTCATACGCATCACTTCATTAGATGCTCTGTGTTAGGTGAGAGAGGCTGGGGTTTGTAATGATGCAGTAATTGGAGTTTTGGTTGATAAATCTAAGCTCTAAAATTACTCCCCTCACATAATGTGCGCCTCTGCACTGTAAGTAAATCTTAAACTGATTAAGTTAGCATGAACCAGGCAATCACAAAGATGGCACCCATCCAAAGGAAGAGAAAAAAAGGCAGAGTCTTCAGTCTTTGTGTTGTTTTTAACCGCTTTCATGAAGGCTGGCAAATGGGTTTAGGAAGGTCCGCACTGAAAGATGAGGTCAGATATATGTGTTTTCTGCATTTGGAGCTGACCGGTAATGTCATCGTAATTTAAGCCACAGAATAATTGAGATATATAGTGTGTCTGAAAGAGTTCCATTAAGCTGTTTGGATCTTTTTTTTCTCTCTCTTTTTTTTTGGTCTGTTACTGGAGACAAGGGTGTGGCACTGTTGAAGTCTCTTTCCCGCTCTTGCACACCCCACACACATGTAATCTTACGTAGACTTTAAATCAAACATGCTCTATACGAGCACACTCACATATAAACACTCAGAGTGCAGTGCAAACAAAAGGAGAAGACTTTAGTTCAAGGACACGAATTTCCCATTTCAGCTGTGACTTTTCAATTTCATTTGCTGGAGCTCTATTTAATTAATACGTGGGTGTTATTTTACGGTTTTGTAAATTGTAATAGTAAAAAACAGCCCTCTCTTTACTACGATTCAGCTCATAATGCAGGTTTTCTATTAAAGTTGGAAACAAAGTAAAGTAACTACTACAGATCATTAGATTTAGATTTACCTCAGAGAATTACCTCAGGGTCAGATCTCGAGGTGTATGAAATTGATATTTCTCTGGCGGGGAATGAATCACTGTTGTAACTCAGATATTAGTCCATTAAAGAAGAACAATAAGGCATCAATATGCATAGAATTAAATTAATGGTGGTGGGTTTATCTCCCTATCCCAGACACATCCCTAAAAGACACAGTATAATGTATGACCTGACCTTCAAATGCCAGGAGAGTGTTGGGCAATAAACTGCCAATATTTGTGGCTTAATGGCATCGGATGACTTTTACTGTAATTGGAATGGCAGCGAAACAGCTGGGCTGTTTAAAGACAGTGCAAGGCAGAGGTCTCAGACAATCACTAACTCAAAATGGTCACAGGGAGTGTGTTTAACCCTGAAGGGTGTTTCTGTGATAGCTATAAGGATTAAACTGAAGGTAAACAGAGGGAAGAAGACATTTAAATTACCTTTAATTAAAAGTTATGGTGTGCGAGATCAAATCTTGCATCCAGATGGATATTATTCACTGGCTAAAAGGAGAAAAATCACCCTTTGTCATTCTCCACAATAATACACTTTGTACTGTTTGAATTATGTTTCCAACGCACCATTTTTCAAGTGTGAAGCAAAAATAAACTCAGCTACAGTACATGGTGTGGTTAATCAGAACTGCTCACATGTTGGACTTCGTTATTTCTGACTGGGAAACCCACTTACTGGTTTTGATGGAATGAGGTTCTTGTCTGCAACATCTGCCTTGTTCTAGTTGCTTTACAATCTCACTGTTTATTATTTCTGGAAGAATCTTGTTTGGTGTTAACGTCTTTGGGTGTATTTATTGCACATGGTGGTGGCGTCCATACTGTAAAATGATGGATCACTGGAGCTGAAAGCTGATTACAAGCTTGATTTACTGCAGGGCAGCACTTAAATCATTCAACTCAGCCTGGTGTGGGATTGCAACATTTTTCATGTTTAGACAACTGTTGTTGGTACATGCTCAGAACCAAATGCTCAGTATGTCTCATATGCACATGCTTTCCTAATTTGATTAAGTTTGTCTTATGTTTTTGCTGTTGTCATCTGTTGCTGTTAGGTGAGAAAGTCTACAGGTGTCCACCTTCAAATGACTACACCTCTGCACAGACAGCCTCCCTCGGCTTCCATCTGGATCAGTACCACTTCACCAACTGGCAGAACAACGGGGATCTTTCTTCTCCTCTACAGCCTAGCAGCAGCAGCAGCTCCAGCCCTAACCCCAGCTCCAAGCTCCGACCCAGATCCAGGGAGGACTGGAGCCCGGCTGCGGGGCCGTATCTCGGTCTGGAGAGCCACAGCGAAAATTCCTTGCTCATTAACAAGCAGTCCGATCTCGCTGACCGAGATGCGGGTCTAGACGGCTCTTTGTCTGCTCAAAATCGGAAGTCCCAGTATGAGCCTTTGGATTTGTCTGTCAGGCCAGACACCGTCACATCTCATTCAGCTGTGTCTCCTGCTGTGCTGGTACAGATGTCCAGCGTTTTTAGTAATGGACTGTCCTCCTCCATTACCCGCCAGCGACAAAGTTACTCGAACGCACCAGCTGAACTCAGTGTGAAACCCACATTTCAGTCTGACCTCTTGGTGCACGGAGCCAAGGAGGAGATGAACGCACAGAACGCAGGCTCTACAGTTCATGATGGTGAAGGTGAATTTGAGAAATCTGACCAAGGGAGGGAGGACAAAAATGACAATGCTGCCAAGTGGAAAATACTGAAAAATAATGTCCTTGAGTCAAAAGAGCCGGGAGAGGCCAGCGCTGATTTTGAGGGTGCTGGTGAAAAGAAGCAAGACAAGCTAGGACAATGGGTCAGAGCTGTGGCTGAATCTCCCATTTCCTCTCTGGAGAGCATAACTCCAGGACAGTCGGATCCACTTCAGCACCAGGGCGGCCTGCTCTCCTTCCTCAGATCCCAGGGGAGCCTCAACAGCACACCTGCTAGCGCCCACAAAGTCGGTCTGAACGGTGGGGGGAACATGGAGAAAGACATTGCATCAGGTGAGCACGAGCTTATATATCACATACACTAAATGCAGCTGTCACTGTTATCAAGATGTATCCAGAGCTGTCTCCAGATTCGAAGGCAAATATTGCCACCTAGTGGTCAGACAGCAGCTATGCTTTGAACCACATTATTTCTGTGCATGTGATAAACTGCTGCGAGTGGGAACAGAGCATGATTATTATTTTTTGACTAAGCTCTATATATAACTGGCCAACTAGAGTGCAAGCTCAAACTTTTATACATTGTCTGGTGTGAGGATCCTGCTACAGAACACCAAAAAAAGTTTTGGCGGTATCTCAGCCCTCGTCACCTGACAGCAGAAGTGTGAAGATCGAGTGTGAGTGTGTGACTGAATCACACCAATTATGAACAGCACACTTCCCTTATACTTATAGCACTTGAGTTTTTTCTTGCAGATCTTATATCTGATCTCAAACAAGGGCTAAAGAAGACACAGGTGTGTGGCACTGATTACCCCTACACTTTAAAGGGTGATATAATCTCCTAGTGTGATAGGTTACAAATCGCCAAGCCAATGGAGCCCACTGATGGAGAGGCTTAAGCTCTTGTGCTGGTGTGATATGCTTGCTGAGTGCAGATTTAATAATGCTGTCTCTCAGGAGAGGGAATCCAACAGCTGGGGTCTTTGATATGCATGTATTATGAGTGCAACATGATACACCTTCCCTCTGATCCCCCTCTTATTCAGAAACTCAATATGTTCATGTGAAAGACAGGAAAGTGCCTGTCAACTCCATTAGGGATTAACATCTGTTCCCTTTCTTTATGATTCTAACAGCAAGATGTAGTTTTCTATTTGATTGTACAGATGGTTATTATAATATGCCGAGAAGCACCCCTCCCCTTCACCTCCTGTCATAGCCGTCACACTGTTCATGTTTCTTTCTTGCTTTTATTATGTATAATGCCATTTGGATTAAAAAACATTGATTTTAAAAAAACCTTTCCTCCGAAAAGCAGAAAAAATGACATCAAACAGTTCATCCCTCACATGCAGCAGGCCATACCGTAACTGTGGCCTGCACTTTTCAGCAATCGGATCAATGCAAGGAGCTATTTCAAGCATCGCTTGCCTTTTGTTCACTGCAGATTGATCCTCTGCGTTTTCTCTCTCAGGAAGTTGACTTCAAAGGCACAATAAACACCTGTCAGTCAAACTGGACAGTGAGATGCGGGGCTGACATTGAGAGTCCATCGAGTGTCCTCTAAAACTGAGCTAAGCAGGTGGCCTAGCAGTCTGTCCTGTCTGCAGCGCTGACCAGGTGGCTTTGTCATGGGGCTGTCTTCTGTTGACCCCATCCTCTCCATACTGTATGGCACGTCGAGTGGCATGGTGACATATTGCTGGGCAGTTTGGACATGGAGTGATGTGTTTGTGATGACAGTTCAGGTCGGCTCCAATGTGCCAGCAGTGGTAATTGGCCAGATGGTGACCTCTGGTTGAACCTGTCTGCATGCTCATTAGTCTCACTGAGCCCTCCCTTGTGTTTTAAACACTCTCTTACCTCTGCGCTGCTTGGGCTCAACCACTAGATGGCAACATTTACCACTCTAACAGCTGAGGCTGCGGTAAATAGCTCACTCCCAAGTAGTTTGACATGCATCCATATTTCAGAGGCACAATTAGGACAACTATTTCTGAGAATGCTGTCATGTTGCAAAATGGATGCCTTGGGGCAACTTTAAAAGAGTTAACCAGTTAACCATGTCAACTGTTCCTTCGGTGATGTCAGATCAGGCCTCAGACTCATGAGAACAAGTGAACATGAGAAGATCGATAAAGAAAGGATTAAGAATGAAAGAACATGGAGGACAGAGAGAAAGAAAAGGCCCTGATTTGAAAGGTTGAAAGGGGTGAGTCATTATCTCATTGTCTGACCTCTGTATACCCTCCGCGGAGAGGGTGACAGAGAGCAGGAGAAAAGGAGAGAGAAAAGGAGCGAGAAAGATCACCATAGATGGAGATAGATGGAGCGACAGCGAGGTGAAAGAGGAGCGGTAGTGCGGCTGTCTCTATGAGCAGATGTCGTTTGAGGGCAGCGAGAGGGCAGCGCGGCCTGCCTTTGTGCCGTGCTTCTCCCCATAGAGATAATGAAGGGTGGAGCACTGGGAAGGATGTGCAGTCATCACTCACTGTCTGTGTGCCATCAGAGCTCAGGCCTGTGTCATCCGTCACCATTCAGCTCTTCTGGCCCCCGTCGGCCCCGCCACTGTCATCATGGTCATTATCTCAGCCTGTGACACACAACACACTCTCGCTGCACACACACACACACACACACGCACACACACCACACACAAACACATCATTGCATGCATGCAGGTGTGAACATACATGTGTACAACCTCAAGCAAATATGCAAAGGCAAGGCAGGATATGCTTTTCTAGTACTAGTCCCTGCCCAATAGCAACAAAAACAAAAATATATATAAAACTATACTTCCCATAATAGACAATATAACCACATATAAACCTACTGTTTTGATATATAGAATGATGATAAGAAGAATTACAACTGAAAGACTCAAATAAGTAAAAATCTACTAAAGAATATATAAAAACTTTGCTTAGTTTACTGTTAAAAATTGATCCAAGGTTGACACATTTTAGTCTGTACACAGAGGTTTTAGCCCTATTAAATAAAATAACTAGTTAAAGGAATGAAAAGAGGGGAAACAAGTTAGATGAAAGGATTATATTTAACCTTTTGAGTGGTAGGCTAGCTCTGGATGCAATATCTTGATTTTTGAATTAGTAAAAGGCTCATTCAACATGCAGAAATTTGGGAATACACGCCAGAGTCGGGTGATGAACTTTAAAACAAATTCCCAAGTTTTCCCCTTTTCTTTGAAATATAACATGTGAGGTGCAACACATCCATTTGAAGAAATTCTAAACTTGCCTTCTGGTTCATCTCTAACCGAACATACTTGTGACAGGTTATTTATGTGCGCACAGATCTTTTTTTCTTTTTGTGCTGTGATTTCAAGTTCACTCACTTTCAGTTTATCTTTTGAATAAAGTCATTTTGAATATGTGGTTAAACTGTTGGTTTGTTTATAATCTGACTTATTCATGAAAGATTGTGCGTATTGTCCTGTTCCTTTGGCCGCAACTGTGAAAATAAATTGCAAGGAACTGAGATTATCCTTTAAGTTCAGTGTCAACGTTCTGCAGATTCAAAGTCAGTAATCACTCTGTTTTTGTACTACTGGCAGAGTTCCACTCTTTCTTTCAACACCACACAATCCCACCCTTCTCATTTCCTGTTGAGTCTCTTCATGCATTGTTATATATGTATAGGGGTACGTGTGTGTGTGTGTGTGAGTGTATTTCTTTGAGTGAATGGCTGGTCTGAAGCTGTGGCTTGAGTAGCCTGTGAATGGAGGATCATATGGCGGCGAGATGGATGGCTAAGAGCCCACTGCTGTCTCCTCTAATTGTAAAATATTAGTTACATTAGACTCTGGCCTGTGATTAATGGAACTTATTTGGAGGTTGCCCTCTGTTGGACCTCCCCTCTCCTCTGGTGGGAGGACTAAAAGAGCAGCAGACTGAGGAAGACGAGGAGGGACAGAAAGCAAGGCAACAGAGGCAGAGAAGGGGGAGACACGCTGGGCACCGAGCGACTAATGTAGGCCCAAGACCTTTTGGCTTATTATTAACCGACTTTATGAAAGTGTAATAGGCTACAGAATTGTTCACAGCGCCTGAGTGCATTTACAAGGATTTGATAAGATTGAGGAAAATCTGTCAAGTTTATCAAGTTACAAGGGAACGTGTGAAATTTGAAGTCAGAAAAATGACATTAAAGTTTTAACAAGGAGTGTTTATTTTTATGCATCCAACCTCCTCTCCTGTCTTTCCACGTCAGGCTGAAGCCAGGGAAGCTTAAGTGAGGCAGGCAGAGTTTAAGGTGCGCCACAAACTGCACTCTACCTGGGTCTGACAAAGCTTATCTTTACTGCTGTTCATTCCAGCTCTCTGTCTCTCATACACACACAAACACAGACACACACAGACCCTTCTGTGCTATCCTGATGATATTCAGATGTGTCAGGCCTAGTTTGTAAATGTGTGTGTGTGTGTGTGTCCTTTACGGCCATCAGGTTATTATACAGCAACAGATGGAGCATTACCTTTTATTGCTCACACCTTCTGTGAGTTTTCCCACTTTTCCCTCCAAAAAACACCTTTTTTATGTAGATGTGAAAGCGAGCGTTGAGCTGTGTACAGCTGTCTCAGCTCTGATGAGGAGCATGATAGAGTGGAAGAGGCGAGGGCGGGGTGAAAAGGCTGAGACAGCCCTCACTTTTTGGGAAGTGATGTCAAATGACATCAGCACATAATGGTTTACTGTAACCATGAATCACAGAAAAACACATTGAAGTGTTAGACAGAGGGGAAAAGAGAAAGTCATTATATGAGGTAACATCTCAAAAATAGCACAGCGGTGAACAAGGACACATGGCTGTCTAGGTAGAGAGGTAAATGAGTCACTTTTGCTTTGATCTTAGCAAGCCTGAAGGCTTTGGTATCATACTGATTTTTTATTGAGGTTGGATAAACATCTGGAAGCTACTAGTGTTAAGCTTTGTTGTTTGTATCTTAAGGGTACATTGTGTGCTGGGTCATGTATGTTCACATTGTTTATGGAGAAACTATGCAGCGGGCACGAAGGAGGTGGACAGACAGGACGTTTTGGCATGCCTTGCCTCCCAGCTGCAGACATCTGTCATTCCTCAGCTCAACACTTGTGTGCGTGTTTATTTATTTGTGTGTGTGTGTGTGTGCGTGCATGTGTGAGTTGTGAGCAGGAAGTGTGTAATAATGAGCATGAACTTGCATGCCTTTTTAGAAAAACCCGTCAGCCCATTAGGTGTCACAGGATGAAGGCTAAGTGCCAAAGTGATCAGAAAATCAACAATCTGCAAGCCTACAGCAGCTTCAGTGCACAATAACAAATATTAACATTTCTCTCACATCTCACCTGGCCACATCTGTTGTAGAGCACTGGAAAAATGACCTGCCAAGACTAATGTTTGCTATCCAGAACTAAAAACATACCACATGCATTCTTCACAGAAATCAGTATTATTCTGTTTTAGCAGAGGCTTATTCTGCGTCACACAGTGAGGGTTTTTATTTTTTGTCAGGGAACTTGTTTTTCTTTGATTTTATTGGCTGACTGTGTTGTGTTCAGCATGCACAAACCCGATGCATTATAATCTCAAAAACTGCCCGGTGGGATTGTGATTATTTACTTGTTGCAAACATTAACCGCCACCCCATTCCCGTGTATTCGTTTCCAGCTCGGAAGCCTTTCCAGTGCCGTTACTGCCCCTACAGCGCCTCCCAGAAGGGCAACCTGAAGACTCACGTCCTTTGTGTGCACCGTAAGCCGTTTGACAACAGTCTCTACCCTGACCGCCGCCTTCGACGTTCGCACACACCCCAGATGCCCTCCAGACTGCCTCTGAGCATCACGGGAGACAACCGTGCGCCAGAGACAGACCAGATCGGCGTGACATCCCTCTGCGGGACTTGATGTTATCGTATTAACAGCACATACAGACAGTTATGGTTATTGTTTTAGCTTCACCTCAAAAGGATTAGGATGATGGAGATTGTTAAAAAGAAGTTAACAGCCAACCTTGATGTACATTCCAGTGTTTACTTGAAGAGCCACAGTATGTATTTATCTGTAGCAAAAGAAGCTGCCTATAATAATAAAGTCCATTGTGATGTGAATGTGTAGCTGGGGTACTTAGTGTCGTTCATTTTGTCTAAAGTGTCCAAACGATTTACTTGTGTTTACATGCATCTATCAGTCCAGCACTTGTCTGATAGGGAGAGTGTACCGTGCCTGCCCAAAGCACTTGTTCTTTCATCCAGTAAATACCCTGTGTTACATTTTTGTAAATATCGCTCGATTTCCCTTCCAGTCCAGAAGTCTTGTCTATCTGTCAGGATATGGTGCCAGATGTTCAGGCTTTAATCGCGGCAGATGTAATGAAGTAGAATGTTGCACATCGGAGCTTCCATTTGTTCTGGATTCCACTCCAGGGAGAAAGCCTCTCTCACATATAATTATTGCCCATTAACTCCTATGCTTCATGCCCTCGTGCTGGAACAATGCTCAATTAAGGGGAACCAAAGAAATGAAAAAACTGCAGAGATTCATCGATAGTACATTCAAATGATTTCCCCCCCCCTACTTTTTTCAATCCAGTCAAACCAATCATGTGTGTATATACCAGATCTATCCACTAGTGGAACACAGGCACAATCAACTGAGCTATTGTGTGCTGCTATGGCCATGTATGGTGATTTTAGCGTGATCTGAGCTGCCTCAGCCTCCCGTGCCAGAAGCCCGCCTGTATACCCAGAGATCACCTTGGGCAGCTGTGTGCCTGTTCAGCCGGGGCCTCGTAGCCACAGCGATGTGACTTTGACTGACAGTCGGCCTGACAACTCCATTCATGCGCCACCTGCTAGCTGTCAATCAGGGCGGCCATCCTGGGGCTATTGACGGAGCTGTCAGCCTGTGTGAGATGTGTCTGTCAAAGCCCACCCACTCTGCCACTCTGTCTCCCTGCCTGGGCAGTCTGACATTCGTTTACTGTCCTCCTTCCACCCTTCTTTTCCTTCCATCTCCTTCTCTTTCTTCCACTCTCTGTCTGTCTGTCTCCTGCCTGTTTCCCATCAGAGACATGGCAGCCCCTTAATCCCCGATCCAATCACAGATTCTTTGGGTACACATTTGTCATCCTCAAACCCTCTGGTTTTTGTAATGGAGTGCTTCACAAACACTTCTGCAGGTGACTCGGGCGCCATATACATGTGTTGTTTGGTTTTTTTCACAGCTGCCTCTCGCACGTGTGTGTACCCAGTTAACTCTGAATGTCACCAGTTCTTTTTTCTCCAAGTTTGTCTCTGCACCATCCTCCTCCACCTCCTCTGTTCATTCACCCTTCATGTCTCTACCTGACAGGTGACAAGGTCTGGGCCTCCAGCTGACTGGCTAATCGGAGGCCTGTCATACCTGTCAATATTTTTTCAGGGCTGTGCCAAGCTAGACCAGACCATCTTTTGAGTTGACCAAGGACACAGAGTTTTGTGACAAGAGGAGGAAAACTCTAGAAAATTCACTAGCTTGTACCCCTCCAACAGCCCTCTGGATATGGTTCATCCCTAAAGCCTCATCCTGTCAAAGCTCCTAATTAGGCACAGTTTCCCTTAAAGCAGGGACTTTAATTAATGCTGAAGAAGTTTGTTAATTACTCTTAATGGTGATGAATGTTTTAGTTAATGTCACACTACCGTTGTCACTAGCACGCTCAGGATTTTTGTGCTTAGGAAGGCCTGCGTGTTTTTTTTTAGTGCTTATTTACATTTGGACTCAATTTTAGACCCTGCTGTCACTTGATCTGAGAAGGCTGTGTGCATATGATTGGCTTGACAGACAAGTAGAATGCAGAGATGCCAAATTCTTGTATTTTTATTTGCCTAAGCTTTGGCTCACCTTGACCTTTTGCTGAGAATGACATCCTGTTTACGTGCAGTAAATCAATCCTCATTCTCTGACGCCTATAAATAACCGTTCTCTGGAGAAAAGGAAGAGATGTCATCCCACTGACTGTCGACGTGGGGTTTATCTTTACAACCTGAAGTCGGAATCAAGCCATTTTTACGCCAAGTGTTTTGGTCTGAAAGTGCAACATTTAAACACGTTAAACAGGGTTAAACACATCTAACAGATGTTTTGTTTTTTCTTCTTCTTCTCTTTTCCCACAATGAAAACGATCACCAACATTTCCCGTTCTTCTCGTCTTCCTTTAATTTCTGCTCGTGTCCTCATTATTATCCATCCTTTTATTACTACTAGTTACTGTTGCCGATCTGCAGATCATATTTGAGGTCTCTTTCTCAGCCTCATTGAGAGAGGCGGGCCATGTACAGCTAATCAGCTTGAATAAGTAAAGGAAACAGTTTGACAGGCCAGGTAATGAGAAGTAATGAATCACTAATCACAATCTCTTACAACCCTTGGAGCACAGATGAAAAATTAAAGGTAATTAGCTTGCACAGTTGTGAAAACAATATTTAAGACTGTTGGCATCACATGGCACAGACTTAACAGATTTTCTCTGCAGATAACATACATCAACACCACGCTGAAGTCCTAATATCAAGCTGTTATTGGAAAAGCTTTCTAGATGCAATTTTAGTGACTGATCTGATTGGGGTATACACGTCTCGCTCCTTTTTTTTCCTTCTCGGGCAATCTTGCCAAAACGCGAGCATGAAAAATGTTTCACTTAGCTTTTACCCCTCAGATTTTTCCTACCAAGGGAAAGAGGGAACATGCCAACAACACGCTTCTAAAATTTAGCTCTAATAAAACACTGAGAAGTCTGTTCATTCTCTGGTTCCCTCACACACACACACATAGAGATGCACATATATAGAATATAAGGTAAATCAGAGATCTGCGGTTGGAGCTGCAAACCTTCTGCAGCTCTCCATGGTTCCTGTGCTTGACAGCAGAGTGAAGGATGCTTTGACAGAGCCCGTGTTTGACAAGTCTGCGTGAGACTCAAAGTACAGGCTCCAGACATGGACTGTCAGTCAAAGCCGGCACATCTCCCAGCTGAGACATGCCAGTTTAGTCACAGTTACAAAGGAACTAATATGCGTTAAGTGGAGCAAGGCACACATATGGGCCTGGTAGAGCCCTGTGTCCCGAGGCTGGGATTGAATGGATGCCAAAGAACATAAGCCCAAGATATAAAAAGAATTACAAGGGGACAAATAAAACATGGGGATTATGTCAGTGTGAGAAATGGAGGCGTTGTAATTCTGCATGTGTGCCGGCTTGCCTCTCCTGTTTCAGCATCCAGGGCCTGTGGGCTGTAGCCCGGCAGTCCTGCACCTGTGCTTTGAGGATCCAGGAGCTTTAGAGACAGAATGGAGAGGAGGCTGTTATACTGTATCAGGGAGGGAGAAAAAAAAGATGGGGAGGAAGGAGGGGGAAGAAAAAGTGGGACAGGACAGACTGATTGGGGGTGCTGGAGACAGCAAGAATGCTGTATCTGGCAAATCAGATGCCAGCACCCGTGTTTTGGATTTTTGGCTTACATGCAGGAGAGTAAAGCTTTCTCAGTACATGTTTACAGTTAAATACTATTGACGTGAAGTGACTCGATCTGAGTCCATAGGTGCTCCCCGGCTCGGCAGTTTGTGCGGCGTTCTCACCGAAAGCTGATTTGAGTTTCAAGCCTCCTCTCTCTCTTTCACTTTTTTCTTCACTTTCTGCTGAAAAGACCTGTCTCGCATAACAAACAATTGCACCAAACTCCATTAAAATCACTTCATGGGGATGTGATAGTGCCTCAAGTTAAAGGCTATAATTGAAACGCATTTGACAAACCACGCACCGCAAAGCGACAATAGACAAGCTGTGATTCTCACTTGTTATTCAGTGGAAATGATTATCATCATTTTATTCGGTGCCCTACACAACTTCCTTGAATAGTACATCTTTAAAACAGTGATTCTCGGATTTGCTCATGCTAACGATCTTCAGATGGATAGACACCCGCATAACGATTTTCTTTTTCTCTACATGAGTCGGTATATAATGGCCAACGGAACCTATACACGGTTTCCTGATGAACTAAAAACTGAAATGAGCTTATTTATTTATTTATTTATTTATTCGATTTGATGACACCCAAGCAAGGCTCCCTGAATGCCACTTTGACAACTTACTGTTCTCCAATCTGCACCGAAGCGCAGTGTAACCAGTCAAACCCTAAGAAGTGGAAAGTCTCCCTGGGAAGATGCTCTCGTCCATTGATTTGAAGTGACAGCCACATCCTTGACAAACACACCTGTCATTGTCCAAGTCACATCACATTTTCAGATTCAAAGACAGAAGACAGGAGAGGTGTGCAGATTTGTGTGTGTGTGTCTGCATGTGTGTATTTATGCAGAAGTGAGCATGAGAACCCATAAGAAAGTTTCTTCATCTCTCTTTTTTTCTTTTTTGTGGGTAGATATGTCCACTCGGCTCCAGCTGTTGTATAGGAACACGGCCAGATTCTTTCATTGGCTTCTTCAGCCGATGTTTATGAAACAAGACATCTGGGATATTTATTTTGAAACAGGCGTCAGAATGGATTTAATGTGCCAGAATCTGCTGACCATCACTCTGCGTGTATAGTCTTATCTCAGTGTGCCTCTGCAGTGGTGTGGCAAGTTTTAAATGGGGAGGGGGGCTGGTTATGGGGGACTGAGGGAGGGGGGGGGAGGGTGATGAGCTGCTGCAATAATAAGCAGATTTTAATGATTTACTATAAATCAGCAGACGAGGCCTCTGCTTGGGGAGACTGAGGGGGATGACAGCTCCTGACTCACACACCTCGCAAATGCCTTGCTGATGATGTGTGTGCGCTTCAGATCATCAATCACTGAGCACACACACACCTACGCAAACACACACACAAGTCAGACTTTTACGAAACACATGCTTTCAACACACGTATGCAGGTGCACGGGCATGCACGCACACACACACTTGTATGGTCACACACATGTTTCTTGTCTCTAATGTCTCCTGTGCTGTGGCAGGGGACAAATCAATCATGGGTACAGAAGTTCAAGGGGGTAAGAGATTGTCTGGTCCGTTTTTCCCTATGCTATTGATCCCATTTTACTGGCATCATCGCCAAGCTGTCTCACAAACCCCGGGATGGCGATGGATTGAAAGTGGATGATTGAGAGAGGAGGTAGGGTGACATTCACTGTAATCTCAGCCCTCCACCTACACCAAGCCACCCCCACCGCCTACACCAACCTCCACCTAACATGCAGAGAAATCCAATGACATTGAAAGTTAGGACTGAAGCAGGAGTTTTTGGAGCAGATAGAATGAGGCCCATCAACTTAAATCTGCGCTATCTCGCAGTAAAGGAAACACTCTTGGCAGAGATTAGGGGCGTTTTTTTTTATTGTTTGTTTTGTTTTGTTTTGTTTTTCCCGTCTCTTTGCATTTCTCCTCCAGCCATCATACTGTATGTCTGACTGTCTGAAGGTGTGCTGCCATCTCCTCTTTTTTCAAATTGATGAAAAAGACACTGGAGAGAGAACACCTCCTGACAGCACATCCCAAAGTGTGTGGGAGACGTAAAAAAGAGTGACACAGAACATTTCTCTGAAATTTCAAATGAGGCTCATGTGGAAAATATCGATGCATGCTCAATTTCCTCATAAGTACACTCAGTGTTTCCTTATCTCTTGTGTATAAACAAATGAGGGGGGATTTTTTGCAGGAAATGATGGATAGCCGTCTGGTGGTTGAGAATCGAAAGGAATACTGTTAAAGAGGAGATCACGGGATAAGCATATTGCACACAGATTTTCCAAGAGATTATTGTTTCTGCCAGAACTGGGAATGTTTTATGACAGTTTTGTTTTTCTAGCAAAGTGTTGATTCCCATTGGTCAGATGAGAAAGAAAGATTGCTATCTACAAACTGCCAGTAACACCCTTTCAAAAAATTCCAGATGTATTTGTAATTTGAAACACTGAACCCATTTTCTCTAGCCTTCCTATAATAATTAAAATCTTTTAATCCTCAATACTGCATTATGCCTGCGCGAAGATATACGCTAGTTCATATCATTCAGCACCAAGTTTTACAATGTAAAGCCATAATGGCAATGTAGCTCAAATCATTTACCTTCAGTATTACAATGCAAACTTCAAGTGATGATGAACTTTAAATCATTTACCGCATTATTAGTATCAGTATATCACCGCTGGGCTGTTTATCACATTATATCTACATTATGATGATGCACAAGTTAATTACAGATGGATAGATGCTTCATTCATCTTTCCTGTTGCTGACATCTTGATTAAAAATGTTTAAAGGATTATCTATGGGGCTTCTATTTGTGTCCTTGTATTTGTCTTTTCAACTTTCATCCACTTGCCTGAATTATTCCCCCTCGTCTATAAATAAGTTGACAGTGTTCATGTGATGGATTAGTCTGTTGACATTGTACCAACTGCAGGTAAACAATTACTATTCATGCTTCATCGCTGCAGAATCTATACCAGGATACTGCCACTTAGCAAGGGGACAAAAGGTTAGATTGTAGGCCATTGTTCTGCATTTGGTCACATGTCATTCATTTTATAATCCACAGCAATAAGAGAAAAATTATGTTTTGGGGGCAAGGAGCACAGATGTGAGCTGGGACTGTCAAAAACACTGAAAGCGTTTCATGTGAACAGTTTTCTAGTTACCGGCAGCAGGGCTGTTTTCACATTAGAGCGGTATGGCCAGCGTCTGTGGCCTATGACTGTCCCTTTTTGTTGTGAAACACACGTTTATTACCACATGCAGCTCCTTCTCATACGTCATTCATTGTTTATTTAGAACCCAGTTTTGCTTCAACCCTCAGACCCTGTGGGCGGGATCAGTCTGTGGACATTGTGCTGATACAGTATGAGCAGTGAGTCACTGGGAGAAGAAAGAGGGGGTTAACGTGCATGCATGTGTGTGTATGCACTGGGCCTACATCTGTCAGAGTGTGATTACTGTGTTAGGAGTTTATGAAACAGCCTCTGTATCAACATTATTCATGTCCCTTAGGCCACAGAGTGAAAGGCCTTTTTCATACTAGACTGGAAAAGAGGATTAGACAGAATACTATGAGATGTGTGGCAGAGGAAAACATGTTGTACAATACCAGCATTCAAACGCTATTCAGTCAAACAAATCATCTTTTCTCCAAAATATGATTTGTCTGCTCAATTAGATTCAACTATAGTTAGCTATTGTTCTCTTTTGTTAGAACTGCAAAACATCAAAGGAAAATATTGTTATTCACAGTCGAGCAGAAGCTAGTGACAACGTCTTACTGGCACGAGTCAAAGATCAGGGCTATATACAGTCATATATTAATGCTTTCTATTGTGGGTGATTGAATGGACAAACAAGCATTTAAAAAAAAAGCATTCCTATCAGTTACCATAATACTGTACTCGTGACAGCTTAAATGTTGGAACATGCCGTTGTATCAACAGTGTAACAAAAAACAAGAGCACGTAAATTAAAAACAAGCCAGCAATTTAGCAAAATAATCTAAACCACTTATGTTTAATGGCTGCATTCAACAAACAGATTATCTGATTAGTTTACCTTTCAGAAGTTTCCAAGAAGTTCTACGAGATTGGTGATTGTTTGAATGTTGTCAAACCTTCTCATTGCTCATGTTTCTGATTAGGGGGAGTATTTGAAAAAAAAAGAAGAAAAGAAGCAACAATTGCACAACAACTTCTTTATTTTATTAAGTGGAAGTAACTTGGAATATACTCCCTAGGCTCCCCAGTTCCCCATGAAATTTAGAGCAGTGACTTAACACTGCTCATTGTCATTGGTGCAGGGAAACATGTTGTGATATGTGGTATCCTGTGATTTAAAAGTCAACTAATACTTCAGAGATAACAGTAACGCACTAATACCAGATTTACAACTAGAAGAAGACGGCAAAGAATGAAATAAACAACGAAAACAAGCAAACTAATGTAAAAACTCAATAAATGTTATTAGTTCAATATTAAGAAAATTGAAAATAATTATCGGAAACAGTAAATTAACCTGTCAAAAAGTGGCAAAAAATGTTAACAAAAAACAAACTGAGTTGAGTTTTCCATTCTGGGAACAGCTTAACCTCAAGTAACCACTTCAGGGTGAATGGACATATTACAAGATGTGTTTGTCTGCTGCTGTTGATCTCAGCAGATCTCAGTACTTATAGAAAGGATCGCCTTCTTTGATACAAAAGTAGCAAAGCACCTTTCTTTAAAAGTATCACTTGAACTGAATATTTATATGCCAATATGCTGAGAAAAGGTAAACCTTTGCCAGAAGATAATTTGTCAGATTGAAAATTAGACTGCAAACAGTATTAGGCGGTCTCATTAACTTTGACCAGAGCACATCCAAAATCAGAACCCAAAGCGAGTGGAAACAAAGTGATAATGATACCAGGTCACATGAACGTGAAGCACTGATGCGATTAAGGCAAGTGTTTATGTGGAGACACATTAACAGTGACAGCAGCAGGCTGCTGTTTGGACACAGCTGTGATGGAGGGACAAAGCTATGGCCCGTGGTTCATTGGCTGAGACATTACTTGGCCATTTCTGTCTGAGGCAGCGTGATGCCTTGTCACCTGACACTGGGCTGCTTTGACAAGCTGTAGCACCTCAGCTGACGTGTTCTGAAGACCTCGTGTGCACACACCATCAGTTTCTCTTACTCATGTTTCTTGAAGACTTGTCTCTGCCAGTGTGTGTGCGTGTGTAACAGTGTCACGTTCTTTACGTTATTGAGAACTAAGAGAGAATATTAGAGAGTCTGAGGAGCAGAATGCCATATTTCTTACATGAAAACTGCAAATTTCCATTGAAGAGAACTCTTTAACTCATAAACTGCATGGGCTAGCCAAAATAACAAAGTCAGAGTTTTTTAATACTATGAAAACATATATGCTGTCTGAAATCTTGATTCAAATGTAATACTGGAGCAGAAAAAGGTCACAGTTGAGAAGCTGGACTGCTGTGGGGAGAAAAGTGACTCTCCTTCTCTGTTTCCTGCATCCTGCACAGCAAAGTCCACGTCCTGATGGAAATCACTCAAACACTGAATGTAAAAGATGTGAGGGATCCTGGAGAATCCTGTGTGTTTGTTGTTCACAGGAGGTAGACAAAGCTCTAACAGGATGTCCAATCATTTTCCAGCAGATCTTAGTAATGCAATTCAAATGTGTCCAGTTTTGCCAGACCTCATTTCTATATATTTTGCATACAAGGAGCAAGACTTTCTGGGAGTGTTTTTTTTAAGTGGTCTTGATGGACACTTCTCCAGGCCTTCTGAGGGTCTTCCAGAGTTTTGAAAGATGTAACTCAGAATCATAGTTTGCACTTAAGTTTATTGTCCTAAAGATGAACTAGTTTTTTTCCGTTGTTTAATTGCTGCAGCTTTCAGTAACCTCATTTATTCTTGCGCTTACTTCTAAATTAATTACTGTATACTTTATAAAATCACCAAGAAAGAAACAATGTCTGTATTATATTTATTATTCACTCGGTTTGACCGCGTTTAGTAGGTAAAGGTGAATGGCTTGGACATGAATTGAGCTGCGGTTTGGGGAAGGACTTGAGGGGGACTGGCGGCGAGTCCCGAGTCTGGCAGATCCCCATGTACTAAATAGAAGTTAAAGAATTGAAAAAGGGAGGGAGGGTGGGGCATGTAAACGAGAATGAAGAGCTTGTAGAACTAGAATAGAATAGAATAGAATTCAACTTTATTGTCATTGCACATGCACAGGTACAGGGCAACGAAATGCAGTTTGCATCCATCCAGAAGTGCTTTAGTGATATAGATATATTACAATATATATTAGCAATAATATAGATATGTGAGTATATTACAGAAATGGGTCTATTATGGTATGTTATAATGTACACGGTATGAAGTATGTTGTGAATATTCTATAACTATAAGTATGTACAGGCTGTAGTGAGTACAAGCTATGTACAGGATATGAACAGGATATAAATATGAAAAACTATACAGAATATGAAATAAATAACTTTACAGAATCTGGGATATACAGCTATACAGAAATGGGAACTATGCAAGTTGTAAACAGTTGTAGGATTAAAGATTATTGAATGTACAGAATGATTATTTACACAGAGCTATACAGTAGTGCAGTTAAGATAAGTGAGGGTGTAGATAGTTTCTACAGAGGCTATATAAAGTGCTAGTGGTTGTGAGTGGTGGTTCAGTCCATGTTATTATTGTGTTTGAGGGTACAGTTGTCCATTGTGGGTGTGTGTATGTTCAGTCCATGTGTTAACGTGGGTCAGATGTCAGGAGGCAGAGTTCAGGAGTCTGACAGCTGTGGGGAAGAAGCTGTTCCGGTACCTGGTGGTCTTAGTTTGGAGGCTCCTGTAGCGCCTCCCAGAGGGCAGGAGGGTGAAGAGTCCATGTGATGGGTGACTGGGGTCTTTGATGATTTTCCCAGCCCTTTTCAGACACCGCTTCCTGTAGATGTCTTTTATGGCAGGAAGTGGTGCTCCGGCGATGCGCTGGGCAGTTTTCACGACCCTCTGCAACGCCTTCCGGTCCGAGGCAGAGCAGTTCCCGTACCAGACTGTTATACAGTTGGTCAGGATGCTCTCGATGGTGCAGCGATAGAAGTTCACCAGGATGTCTGAGGACAGGTGGTTCTTCCTCAGAGTCCTCAAGAAGAAGAGGCGCTGGTGAGCCTTCTTGACCAGCTTGGAGCAGTTGGTCGTCCAGGTGAGATCCTCGGAGATGTGGACTCCCAGGAACTTGAAGCTGCTCACACGCTCCACAGCCGTCCCCTTAATGTGGCTGGGTGGGTGTGGGTCAGCATTCCTCCTGTAGTCCACGATGAGCTCCTTGGTCTTCTCGGTGAACATATATAGATGAGAACCGGAAGAAGTGTGTCTGGAAGCGCGGTCCCGCTCCTGAAATTCCGAGACTTAATCTCCAATAAGACTTAAACAATGTGTATTAAGGCACAGGAACTCAAAAGCAGATTATAGCTGCTGTTATCAGTCAAATGCAGATATTTCCCTGGACGGGAGAGACGCATTAACTGAATGTAATGTTTCAAATCTGTTGCCAATTAGATTGACTTTTCTCTCAAAATCTGTTTTGATTCCATTCATCAGCCTTCAGCAGTACCCTAGGTAGCTGCATTATCTGAACACCACTAGATTTAACCATTCCAAGAGTCCATTTATGTGTCACATTCTTTATTTCTATTGTTGTTCATTGCAAAGATGAACATGTTTATATATTTAAAATAAACAGTGGCAGAGCTAGCCTTTATATTATTGACATATAAGAAAGCGCAATCAGTTTTTCCATCTAGCTCTCATCATTAAAGAAACTTTTTCCCACAATCTAGAATTATTTATTTAAAGCGTTTGAACTGATTTCATGAAACACGCTACAAGTCTTTGGATCCCTGAAACAAGTCAGCATTTTATAGTTCAAAAGCTCTTTGCTCTTTATTGCACAGCAGGTGAACAACTTGTTTGCTTGTACGCTGACTGCCAGAATAACATGAAAGGTCAGAAACAGGATTTGGGAGACAGCTGCTCATGCTGTAAATATTGATTGAACTGTAGTGGACCACAGGGAAAACATGTAAATTGTTAAAGTGAACTGTAAACGCTTTTAAGTGGTGAACTTGCTTTAAAAATTGACCTGTAACTGCCTGCGATATGAGTAAAGTTTGGTGCTTCCAGGTATTGTGCATCTGCTTCCTGTCTTTATGGAAGAGGAATATTTATCTATTGTTACATTTTAAGAGCATATGAATTCTTTGCATGTGTTTATATGCTATGGTAGAATATAGCAATGTGTGTGTGAGTGTTTCAGTAAATGCATTGTCCAGAAAGTCTGGAGGGATCAGTTTCACGTTCCCTCCTCTTCCTCCTCTTCCACCCTCAGGAATGGATGACATTTCTTATGAGAACAAACCTTTAATTGTCTGCCCCGACGACGTGTAAGAGAAGTGATGCGTTACATTATATCATCGCGCTGCCCGACGCCCCCCGAATGACCCCAGAATCAGTGATTTGGCTAAATAGACCCATTGTTATCCCTGTGTTAATCTTAAACTTTCATCCATTGAATGAAATGTGTGATGTTAAGGAAGTGTGAGTATATTTTCCTGACATCACAGAACCTGATTGAGATTGACACTGGGCCCAGCACCCATCTTTTCCTACAGGCCACAGCCGATGGAAAACATTCACTATCCTGGTCGAGCCTTAAACTATTAGTGCTCTTTTTCCTTTGTTCTTCTATCTTTGTGGCTGCACCAGAGGGGAGAGCAGAAGAGGGACTGCAACTGAGTGACAACACTGACTGAATTACCCTTCACCCCATGAGGGTGCAAGTTTGGGTCAGTTACTATTGACAAGCCTCTGCTGAGCCCTGGAGTAGCTGGAGGGAAGAAGTGAGGCATTGTTGTCTTCTTTGTGCTGCTATTATTGGTCCAAATGTTGCTGCAGTTAGACAAAACACACAACACTACAACTCTGCCAAAGAAAGTAAAGTGAGCATACTCACATTCTCTCGACAGGGAGGGTGGATGGGGGGGCACGACTTTCCAGTGACTGACAACTAAATCAGCTGTGGAATTACAACGCTATTTCTCCTTTTGTACATGTTGCCTTACACAAGCCAGGCTCGTATCGGATAACTAATTAGGCAAAGAAAGTAAAGTGCGAAATTCTGCATTGCTGAAAGGTTTGAGAAGGGGAAAACGGCAATGCATTCTCAGACAAGCGACTGTTTGGTGGACCTTATTGATTCCGAGGCAGAGGCAGAGATCAATGAAAAGAAACAGACTGAGACAAAGAGTGGCATTTAAGGGTGGAAAAAGCTGACATTTTCTCCATCACTGTCACAGCAGCAGCCATAAAGCAGCAGCAAATATTAAAACATTTCTCATCTGCGCGGGAGTATTGGCAGCAGAAATTGTTTTCTCCGCGGTGTGATACTCAGGCTGAACTCCCAGTAGAATCCCCGGGGACTGCAGATTGGTGCCTGTGACATATCGGCACCAGCATTTACACACACCTGCCACTCATTCTCAAACAGCCCAGGAGCAGGGCTGTAGAGGGCAGATAGCAGCCGAGGAGGCTGTCGGTTGGACTGCTGTCAAGGTGGGTAGGTGTGGTGGAATTCATCACTGATAACACGCTTATGTTTGCGGGCCTCATAGAGTGCTTCTATTAGTCAGCAGTGCCCTCAGCGCTTTATGCTGGTTATGCATATGTAATGAGCATGTGTGTCTACTGTATGTGTGAATGATGTTTCTTATCTGTAACCGTGTGTGCTTGTGTTTATTCAGCGCCATTAGTGCAGAGCGCAGGCATGTGGATAAACTATAATGTATGTTTATGTGTGTGCGCTAACCCGATTGTATATAATTATGAGTGTGTCCTGTCCTTCGAGTGCACTCCCAGAGTCTTGAACTCTGAGTGACACGGGTACTGCGGGGTCATATGCCTATTTGTGGGATAAATGATATTATGCTACACTAAGAGAATTACATAGAGGATGTCCCTTGGAGTCACCAGTCTCAGCAATCAGTCATAGTTACTTTGTGCGCCTCTTAAGCCCCTCTATCTGTACTCATCCGCTGGTCTGGAACGGGTGTTAAATGGATCCTAGACCACATCCCATCATTATGAGCTTATGATTTCAGCCTTATGACGAAGAGAGAGAGGGAGAGAGAGGGAGAGAGCAAAACGGAAACAACACAGAAGAAAATTAAGAGAAAGATATAAATGAACAAATGCAGAGGATTCATTTTTGCACGCTTTCCGTGTGCACAATTGCACATATTTCCCTCATCCTAACTCATAATCCCTTCATCTCATCTCCCTGTTTTTATCTCTCCTCCCATTTGTCTGCTCTCCTGCGCTGTCGTTCTAAAACCTGCACTCCCTCCCTCCCGTCCTAGCTGGCAACTCTTATTTCACCTCCCTCCCTCCCAGCTCCTTGCCTCACTCCTTCGCTCTCCCTTGGTGGTATTTGATAGCAGTAAAGCAGGAAGCAGGAGAGCAAACAGCAGGTGAACCCACTTTAATACTCAGCTGTGCCATCTGCTGTGGTCACATGACTGAGCTGCAAAACCCGCTCTAACACCATGATGCCCCATCATACCTGACACATCGATCAATCATGACCAAAGTGCAACAGAGAGAGAAGATGGCGGGAGTGAGAGAGAAAGCAGGAGAGTGAGAGGAAATCGAAACAAAAGCATGTCTTATGAAACTCGACCAGTTATGAGTAAAGATATTAGCTTGTTTTGATGGTTTAATCTGGGCTTTTTATTATAATTGAAACGGGTTCTTGAATAAATTCAATCATTTTTGTCCATATATATAATTTAATATACAAAACACAATTTATATCGTTATCTGCAATTTAAAACGCAAGTTGTTTCTGAAGATAATGAAGCAACATTAACGGAGTAACATTCCATAGTTGATTTACCGGTGCAATTTCGCTTTTTAAAAATAATGCATAATATACATTAAAGTACGAGCTGGCAGCAAACACACAAATAGATGCCAGTGACAGAAATGAAGCCAGAAGGATTCCTATTTCACCAAACAAAAGAACTAATTAAAGGAAAACCAACAAACGTCTTCTGCTTCAATCCAAAGGTCTCGATCGGGTGTGAAGAACACATTCAATTACAGCACACAGTGGCCACAGGAAATGATTTCAGTCAAAGCTGTCCCTACCACAATTAAGCTGTGTTAATTATGTATTTCATTAAGTAAGTGGATTAGAAGCAGTGCTGATGAAATCATAACAGGGTTTGCTGGAGGCCAGGCTGCAGAGAACAGACAGGAAACGACTGATATCTCTCGTTCTTACTTCCACTCTTTTGCTATACCCTGAAATAACCCTATAAATACTTAACACTTTTACCGGCCTATCTAGGTTGTCTTCATTCCTACACAGTCACCTGGTCTCTGTATCTGCATACCATTTTTGTGTAGCATCATATAGTGTAATTGTGCCATAGATACTGTTGACATCCACATGCTGTTTGCAAGTCCTCTGGAAACGATGAAGTCTCTCAGTCTCATCTAAGCCAGTTCATTACCATTCAGGTGCAAAAAGGAGATAAAGCAAAATGCAGATCGCTCTCTCTGTCTCCCCCTCTTTCACACCCATACTCTCTCACTCACTCACATGCACTCTTTCATTCTATCTCTCTCTCTGCCGTTCTCTGTGTTCTCTGATGTTTTATTTGATATCCCACAATAAAGCCTCTCTTTGAACTGCCATCAATTGTGTATGGATTTTTCCTCTGAGGAGAAACAGAGAGCTGTCTGAAAGGGCTCCAGTCCCGCAGGCTGCCTTCATATTGATGCAGAGGAGTATTGCCATCCTCATTGCTGGATCAATCACTCACGTCACTGTTGTTTTATAGCTGGGGCCACTTCACAGAAAGAAGCCTGACAACATCACCGCAGAGGTTTGCAAAACGATACAGCTCTGATAGTTGAGGAGGGTGGAAGGGGCGGCGGAGAGATGCAGGAGGATTTCGGAGGCAATAGGGGATGAATTTAGATTTTGTAACTGTCACACACATGCACTCGCACATATCTCTCTTTCGTACAGTGGTGGGAGGCTCTAGTTTATTGTTTGGTGTAGCTAAGTCAAAGAGAAAGCAGTGAGGCTATGGGATGTTGTCAAAGCGTCCGGGTCACCTTGTGGATGCAAAATCTCTGTGCTGTCTAACTCTTTATGCGCGCTGTGTTCTCGTTCGGGTCTTAATGTTTTTTGGATGGTGCTGAGCTTCTCGGTTCACTCTCTTGTAGCACTGAGACGTTAATCAGCTGGTAGTTCTTGATATCTTGAAAAGGTTTTAGGTATTTATTATTTTAAAAAATAGTGACTGTCTATCCAAATTCCATTTGAGTTGCGGTCGGTAATCAACCCTTTCACGTTTTATACAGTTGCACCAGGTTGCTCCACCACAGTGATTGGCTCTCTGTCACTGTAGCTGTTCTCTGTTACCAAATGTTTTTAACTTTTTCTGTAGTATCAGTAGTACACTTAAGAAATGTGGCTAAGCTAAGCCCGATTTTATCTCGCTCTGAACTTGAGATTGCTATACATGCATTTATTTCGTCACGCTTGGATTATTGTAATTCTAAGCAAAGGTTCTCTGGATCGTCTGCAGGTTGTGCAAAACGCTGCAGCTAGGCTTTTGACAAAATCCTCCAAGTACTCACATGTGACACCGTTATTATCTCAGTTACACTGGCTTCCTGTTAAATTTAGAGTTGATTTTAAGATCCTGGTCTTGACCTACAGAGCTGTGCACGGACTGGCACCTGCCTACATCTTTGATCTGCTACAGCCCTATGTCCCTAGCAGGTCTTTGAGGTCATCTGATCAGGGCTTACTTGCTACAAAAAACACTAAGAGGAGGACTAAGGGTGATAGAGCTTTTGCTACTGTGGCCCCCAGACTGTGGAACTCTCTCCCCCAAGCATTAAGAACTGTGGACTCAGTAGCTGTTTTTAAAAAACAACTCAAAACTTATCTTTTTAAAACTGCTTTTGGTTAATTTTATGCCTGTTTTATTTTCTCTTTTTAAATCTTTTTATGACTTGTAATCTTATGTGCAGCACTTTGTGATTCTGTCTTGAAAGGTGCTATATAAATAAAAATTTATTTATTTATTTATTACACGTGTTGTTTTTTTTAAAGGGCACATTATTCTGCTTTTTGAGTCCAATCCCAGTTTCTAGCATTTACATCAATGTAAATGAATATTCTAAATGTAAAAAGGCTCAAAGGCCCACGACAAGCAGCTGCAAACAATAAGTGCTGTACCTTTTAAAGCTTTAAAGTTTATGATTTCCCAATGACCCTGACCTCTTCCAGTAAGCTCTAATGTTGATGGCTGTTTAAGGCTATGATTTACCACTATTATGTGACAAGGGTGTAGTTGACCTGACATAATTTTGGTTGTTTACAGGAATCTTTGAGCAGTCTCTTAAAAAGCATCAAAGATATGTTTTATATATTTCACTAGAGCCAATTGAACAACTCTGTGTGTTTACAGAAAGATTTCTGTTGAATATAAGATCTTTGGAAAACTTTAGGGAGCTTTTATTTTGCTCCTTTGATCTTGTACGAGTCCACGTTCCCAAATCTCTACAGCTGAGCCGGTGAATACAGTGTTGAGGATTGTATTCACCAAGACTATAATTTTCTTTCATATGAAATGCAATTGTATTGCAGTGATTGCAATATTTTTGCAGCTGTAATTTGCTAACCTTTCAGACACAGATCTGGATCATCTGGTCACATTTTTCATATTTATATATATTTTATAGTTAACAAGCCTACTGATTGCTGGGATGTCAACTAATTTTTTCAAGCTGCTGTCTCAGCAGGGAAAGAGCAGTTAATGGCATTCTCAGTGCACTGTGACTAAAGTCCAGTTTTTGATGTCCTTGGTCCAGTCTCAGCTTGAAACAACCTGTTTACAGCCAGTGAAGGCTGGTCTTTGAGGTCCAGCAGCCAACATTAGAGTCCCTCTACAGCCATAAGTCAGTGCTCTCGCTCTGAACTCTACATGACCTTCCTCTCTACTCTGGTAGACTAGTTGGCTCTGTGGGCTCTGGTATCTCCTTGTTGACCTTAAAGAGACAGGATCTCTTTCTTTATGAATAAATCCTAATTTAAGAGGTCTCCTTTTCCAGAACCTACGAGGTATCAGAGAGGAAAGCATACGAGCAGAAGTTGCAAGGCCTGCCAAAAAGAAGTGGAAGTCTCCATGTCATGTGAATGGCCCTTTAATTCCCTCTCCTGACAGAAGGCAATGGCTGCCTGGAGGAGGGTCAGGACACCAGTTGGCATGAATAGACACATTTTTGTCTCATCTCCAACTTTCTCTGCTCTGTGCCTCCACTGACTGTAACATCTCATTTTTTCCCCCAAGCTGGAAGTCTCAACAGCCATTCTTTTGTCATTGGAAGGCGGGCAGGCAAATCTCTGTCTCTTCACTCACAGATGAATAGAAAACATTGTGCCAAAAGCTTCAAAATCACCAAGCTGTTTTCGATTGCATATAAAACACAGAATTCTCGAACATGTTTGAAAATGACAGGCTGATTGGCTGTGGTCATTTCAGGCTGTGTGGGCCTCATTTTTTCCTGTGTTTCATCAGTGGGTGCATTCATCCATTCAGGATAGATTGAAGCAGTAGCCTTTAATAAAGTCACTAGGCTTGAAAATATATGAATAAAATGACATCCACTGCCTTGGATGGATCAAATTGACTTATCCTGGTAATAGCCCAAGGATAATGTGTGCGTGTATGCGAGCGAGATAGTGTGTGTCTGTGCGGAGAGAGACAGGAAAAAGAGAAAAGGGCAGAAACAGAGATGTATATAGTGGTAAGACAAAGGCAGGAAAGAATATCAGAGAAATAAAACAAACTTGACCTAAGGGGACAGAATTCAATGAAAACCTGCAGCTGGACACATGGCTTTGAATCTTATTTGTATTGGTGAAAGTGACCCATCTCAGGCGCAAGCATTATTAGGGATGCTAGGAAGGAGAAAAACAAAGCCATTAAAGGAGAGAGCACAAGAGAAAGAGTGACAAACTTGATCCTAACAAAGTTAAAGGGTTATTCAACACAAAACATCAAAATTATGAGTCCAATTTCTCCAATTCTGCAGCAATTTGATCGCGCTGAGCCACCGAGGATTCCCAAATCCAATGATAGAGCAGAGGACGCGTTGAACAAAAGGAAAAGAGTTGAAGAAAAAGGAACAGTGATGACAACAAAAGTTTCACGTTTCAGTCAATTATAAGAAAAACACCCTCTCTCTCACACGCAGTTGAGAATCTTGACCCATTATACTGCTTTCCCATCATTTCCCCTACTTTTTCATCCTTGTTTGGCAGATGCGTGTCAGACCGTGGCTTTGATGGAGTGGTTGTGTACCACAATAATGACAGTCAGAAGCGATGGCTGTACAAGGAGACACATGTCTGTTCTCCGTTCTTCAAACATCCAGCTTAAACTCCTGCTATGTGTGAATAAAGAGGACAGGAAGTGGCAGTTTGGCAGCTCCAACCAGGAGTGTCACTCTCAATTGCGTCCCCTGCCAGCTCCAGACACATCGTGCGGCCGAAGAGGTCATGGGTCTGACTCCTCTTTCTTTTTCTCTCTCCCGCTTTTTCCCTCTCTTTCCTTTTCTCCCCTCTTTCTTCGGTTTTCCAGGACATTCCGTTTCAATGCCACCTACGTGTCGCGTCACAGTCAAGAAGAAGACAGAATGATGTACGGAAGACACAAGCAAGAGCAACGGCGGCACATTTTTTGAACGCTCCGATAAAACATGAAGCTTGTCTTGTCAGATTACCCTGATACCCCGTGTCAAAATCTCTGCCACGTCTTCGTGAAGCAGAGAAGCAGATGTCCCGAGTTTGCCTTCCTACTCTGGACAGAGCCGTCAAGATTTGCTCATGAAGGACAAGGAAGACAGCGACAAAGGAAGAAATTAGTTACCCGAGGTTTAGTTTATTTCTGTTTTGATGACAATGACTGCTGAATGACTTCTTTTTGTTCCAGAATATTGCTTTCTAGAAAAACACACAGCCTAATATTTGTTTTTTTTTTTAAAGATCCATATGCACATAGCAGTCTGTCAAGCTGCCTTTTCCTTTAAGCATCACTTCCTCACTTGTCTTAATCTAAAATATGGACAGTGACATTTAGTTAAAAACAAATCCCATTAAACATGACATTTTTACATGCTGAAAATACAACACCAAACGGCACTACTGCCATATGCAGTTTTAACAACAGTATTGTAGTGTTGAGTATTATTTTAAATATTAAACTTTGTTAAACTGTACAACAAAAAAAAATAACAGCAGTCATTTTGACATGAAATAAATGAAATCATACTTAAGAGGAGGTGTCACATTAATTAGGGTTCAGTAATATTTAGGTGCAGAGCCTTAATTAATATCGTGAGTGACATTTGTGTTTACCTACAATTTCATGTCAAAATGGCTGCTACAAATGACATTTATGAGTGTGTTACAATCCAGGCTCCTGGATTTAAAAGTTAACCCACTGTGATTTGTACAGTGCTGTGCAAAAGTCCTGAGTTGCCCTTATTCTTTTAACATTTTGCTTCAAAGGAGACAAACTTCCTGGTATTTTTTTAAAAGTTGTCTTGAGCAGGAGTTTTCGGGGATTTCTGAATGCTTCCAGTCCTTGTACCTGACTATTTACAGAATAGTTTTTCTTTTTTTCATTAACCTAGTTTGGAAGGCATAAAATTTTAGGTTGATTACCAAAATGCAATCACATTTTGGTAATCAACTAAAAAAAAATTATGCCTTCTGTAGAAGCCAAGATGTCAAGTTTTCAGTAGATTAACTGAAAACTTGACATCTTGGCTTCTACAGAAGATGAACAATAGCTTAAAGTCATGCCTTTAAGAATTAAGAAAACATCTGGCAAAAACCTGGAATCTAATAGATGCATCTGACCATTCAGTTACTCCATTAATAGTTCTAATGAAGCCTCATCAGAAACAGTCTCAGTGGACGTGCAGCCGTCAAAAAGCCAATCTTTAGGAAGGGAAAGGCCGAGATCGGTGACATCTTATGAAAAGGAGGAGAGACGAATCCAAGTTTTAAATGTTTGGTTCAAATCACTGTAAAACACAGTGAAGGCTCTGTCATGGTTTGGGCTGAATTTCAGCTAGCACTGTTGGGGATCTTGTCAAAACTGATGGAATCATGAACGCAAAAAAGTACCATCAGATTTGCATGCAGTACCATCTGGAAAGCGTTTGACTGGCAACAGCTTCAGCAATGGTGTCAAACACATAGCTTAAAGCAGTAAAAACATACCCATACTCCGTTTTGCCTTATTTAGTCTAGTTCCATCTATGTTTGAATATGTCTAAATAAAAGCTGCACCTATTTCAAATTTTCCCCATGAGACATAAGGAAATGAAGGGATCCAGACATTGTAGAATAATGTAGCTGAATAAAATATTATTCTGCTGTTGGTAAACTGCTAAAGTCTCCCAGCACAATTGCTTATTACTGCTTTTATTAATTAAAACAAAACAAAAAACAACAACAAAAAATTATAGACTTTAGTAGAATGTTAAAGAGCAGCTTAGTCACAATGTTACCAGTAGTTACAAATCATATAGTCAGTCAATACAAGACAAACATTTATAATGTCACTTGCACCAATCACATCTGACCCAAATGTGTTTTTATGGAGCAGGTACATTTACTGGGGTCTGTTGAGAAAAGGAGTCTTCTGTGAAGTGCCATGTTCTTTGTTCTTTAGGTAAGATAAAACAATTGGAACACATCCTTATCACCCTTGAAAACCTCAAGTGACGTGTACCCCAGTGCATGTCACTGTGCGGCTGCTGCGCTTAAAGCCATAATATCCACCTGAGATGATCGCATTACAGACCCCCCCTTTCGTACATCATACAGATGTAAGAGTATAAAATCTGCCTAACATCTAGCTTGGGGCTCACTAAGATTACTTGACACATGCGAATACCTAAATGTTATTATCCAACCAGTGTTGGGAAGGTTACTCTTAAAATGTATTCCACTACAGATTACAGAATACATGCCCCAAAATGCATTTTGTATTGTATTCTGTTACGTTACTCAATGAGAGTAATGTATTCTGAATACTTTGGATTACTTAATATACTGTCAGGCTTTTTACAACTACATGAATGTATTATTGTGTGATTTATTACTATTACTTAAGGTTACTCGCCATACCAATGCCAACTACATTTTTAAATCTTAATATAAAATGACTAACAGTAGGGGGACATTAGGTAAGGCTGCACTTTTTGCAGCGATCTCGTATAGAAAACTATTCCGCGCATTTATAAAACAGGTCCACGGCTCCGAGCCGTATAAAGGGACCTCTGGCTAATATGTCGGGTTCATGTCGGGGTTGTAGCCGAAAACTAGCTTTACTTTGTTGTCTGGGTCAACTTTGCTAGCGAGAGACAGAGAGAGGCGTTGAAAGGCTGCTCCAACGGAGCTTATTGTTTCGGAGGAAAACACGAACACGGTGTACAGTCGAGTCTTAATAGCTTACTTACAACCGGGCTTGTCGGGCACTCTTTTTGGCTGCAGTGGTTATTATTATATTTACATGCTTCCAGCTCCCGTTTCTCGTCGGTAGCACCTCATACTTTGGACTTTTTCTCCCTCCCTTGCGCTCACAGACACATATGAGCAGGAGGCAGGGTATGGCAGTCCATTCTCCCTGCAGCACAGACTACACTGCCCATGATGCTACATTCTTTAGGGCGATGCCTGTAACACTCTGCCTATTGCCTTCATATTAAATCATTTTTTGAATAATAATTTAAAAAAAAAATTTCTTCACGTAATTATGCGGACCGCAAGTAGAGGTGACATGGGCCGCGAGATTGAGACACAGGCATTAGAGCCTGTGTGAAAAGGAAAAGACCTCTGTGTAATCCATTTATTTCAACAATGTAACTGTATTCTGAATACCACCTTTTTAAACGGTAACTGTAACAGAATACAGTTACTCATATTTTGTATTTTAAATATGTAAAGCTGGTACATGTATTCCGTTACTCCCCAACACTGTATCCAACATTATAATGTGCAAAAGTCTTGAGTCGCTCTTCATTTCTTTATAATTTGTTCGAAACATTGTGAAAAATCTGCAACATCTTCTTGAATGTTGGCTACCTTTTGACCCCAAACTCCAGATAATTTTGCATGGTGGATCAAGATCTGATGATACTTTTCTGCATTCATAATTGTATCAGTGTTGTTAAGATCCCCAACACAGCCACAAACCATGACAGAGACTGGCTGTACCTAATACTTTTGTACCTGTCTCGTGACCTCCAACACTGGATTGGAAACAAAACTTCAAAGTTGGATTCATCACTCCACAAGACCTGTTAGCTACAGATTTTCAGTCCAGCAATATTCACCTTTTCCTCACTTCCTTAAGACTGGCTTTTTGACAGCCACTCGTGCACCGAGACTGTTTCTGATTAGGCTTTATTAAAACAGTAGATAGATCAGCTGAAAGGCCAGATGCATCTCTTAGGTCCCATGTCAGGTCTTTGCTGGATTTTTTTCCTCTTTCTTCAGGATATGACTTTCAGATACTGTTTATCTCGTGTAGATAATTTTTCAGGCTTGCCAGTTTTTTTTTTGGTCCCCTACATGTCCAATTTCCTCAACTTTTATAGGGAAACACTGAACAGCATGCTGAGAAATGCTAAGTTTAAAGTTATTGGCTATTTGGGAATGATCTTCTTGGTGAAAATATATTGTTTTATGCCTATCAAACGGTATTATCTTTGTAATAGATTCAACTAAAGAAGAGGGAACAAATGATGTGCTTTTGTAACAGCTACTAGTGACTTAGTACCTAAAGATACAATTGAAACTGGTTTGTTGATAAGTTGTCTGTTTTGTGCAGACACAACACTGGTTTATCCCTTGAGTTAGGGATGAGTTATCGTTATCCCTTTTTATGCTTGAATAATTCATAGGTCAGCATTAAGTGGTTCAGAAAAAATGAAAATAGTTAGGTACAATAACTGGACTTACAATGTCCAAAAGAAAAAGAAAAAAACTTGGGAATAGTCTTGGGAACTACTGATCAAGACCACTTTCAAAAATTCAAAAGAAACCTTGCACCAAGGAAGCAAAAGATAAAGAAATGAACAGTGACTTGAGACTTTTGCACAGCACTGTACATGTGACAGAAGATAAAGTATATCATGATAGGTTAACTTTAAATCCTGAAGCCTGGAATGTAATGCACTCATAAATGTCATTTATATCTGATAAGAAATGATTCTAGATAATGATATGCCTTTGCCAAACAGAAGGGAAGTCAAATGGATTTTGATTCCACTCCAAATCATTCAGTAGCTTTCCACTAATGTAACTTGATCAGAGCACTCTCAAACCCGAGCTCTGTGAAATGACAGTTGAGATTAATTTTGTCAGCCTTGTAATCGCGCCTTATTGATGTGTTTCCTGTGAAATGGCACATCGGAAAGAGCATCTTCAGCCACGGGGCAACTGTGTTTCATAGAGTAGTCATGGATGGACATTTGACGTTGACCTCTTGATCGCACACCTTCATATCATCAGGCTGGCACGCACACACACTCGCAGGTAATGCTCTATTATGCTGATTTATTGAAGGTTAATTTAATCACTCTTGTAATACCTGACCAGAGGGTGTTCTTACCCGTGAAAAACCCAAGTAGCAGGAAAAAAAGGAGCAAAACATGACAACAAATCAAAAAGTGATTTCATGAAGGTGGCACTAGAGACAGGCCAATCCATCAGAAGGGTGGCAGAGTGTGGACGTGTTGCCACGCGTGGTGCCAGGCGAGGTGCCAGGCGGTCCAAGGCACATCCTCCATGCCAGAGCCCCGAGGCTGAGTGTCCTCGTCACAAGGACAGAGAGGTCGTTAGGACCAACTGCACTAAATCATATACCTCCTCCCACCCACTGTCGTGGCCAACGAAGCAGGTTGATGCAGAAATACTGGGAGAGGCAAAGCAGCTACTGGTGGAATCCGCTGGTTTGTTACAACTAGTGCACATCATACCCTCTTATTCCAATTGATACAGTGATATATGATGTTGTTATGACACTTCCCCTGCTTTTGAGAGCACCCCAATGTCAACAAGGCTTTACACCCAGTGAATGATTCCTCCTAAATGCATTTTAGAGTTTTGCACAAATACATTTTCAGAGCTAAGTAAACAATGCGGGCCATTATCTAGATGTATTGTTTATGCATTTTGAGCTCCGTGGCTTGGATGAGCAAGTGAGCGAGAGAGCAGCAAAGAGAGGGAAGGAGAGACAAAGAAGGAGCGAGAGAGAGAGAGAGAGAGACTTTCTCCAAAACACATCAGTTCTGTGAGCAGCACTGGCAGATTTTCCATTCAGTCAGCATTTTTCTTTACATGCTGAACAGATAGCTAAAGGTACCACTTAATGTGATGGGAGACAGGATCTAATGGATTGATACACAGGTTTTGACATGCTATTTGAGCATGGAGCTCGCTATAATTGGTCATGTCATTGTGCATTAAACTAACAATATATAGAGTACTGCCCTGAGACGAGTGTCTTTAGCAAATCTGTCAGATATCACACCAAAATACCTCTGACAGCTATCTCAGGCAATGCCAGAGCACTGCAACACAGCGGCATGAAAACTTGCACCCGCTAAAGAAGGCACATTTGGGAATCCAGACACCTTAAACTCACCTCTTTGTCTCTTTGAATGTTGTCTGCTTTCCAATCTCTGTACCGCTTCTGTTCATAATCGTGGCATTTTGTGGATAACTCAAACCTGTTATACACTGCGACTTTCTTAATATGAAAACAGTTCCTTTTTGCACAAATGTTGGCGGGCCATGACCTCTATATCGCTTGTCATAGACGCGTGCGACTCCTCCCATACATTAGCGACACGGATTAGGGGTCCAAGGTGAAGCCAACTCAACCCATGACTCCTGTGCTGCTGTCAGAAGACATTGTATCATCTTTGGTATGGAGGCTATTTGAATTGGCAACACTTCGTACATTGTCTTCCGTCTCATCACGCAAGGAGATGATGGGGTGGGGAGCTGATTGTAGCCAGCAACATCACACATGATGTCAGGCCAAGACAAACCTAGACAAAAACTATTTTTTTGTCCTTTTAATAATTTTATCTCCATGACCTGTTGATATTTTAACATTTTCTCTGATTAAAGTGAAGAAGGCCGGCTTTTTTTCCCTACAGAAATTGCAATTTACGAATTTCCAGAAACACATACTTGCACATAACATTGTGGCCTGGATCAGCTTAACTGTTCATGCACACTGAGACAGGAGTGATCTATATCACTGTGCTCTAAAGACATCCACCACTATTTTGGCAGCCATTTTGTTTTCCTAAATACATAGTTTCTCCTTCTCAGCTGTCTGTCTGCTGGCACTGTCAGCCACTCTTGTGTGATTGGTCTGATGGTCTTGATGCTCATCACTCTGTCAGGCTAGGCTCGCCTTTCATTAGTCTGGGCCCCTCCATCCGCCACACTCACACAAATCACATTGACATCCAAACTCCTCAGATCCACAGAGCAATTTAACTGATATTCATTAGAGGGATGACAAGAGCTGATGGGAGATCTGTGGAGTGGAGGAGTGGGGGGACTCATTGTCCTCCTATCCTATCCCTGTCCTGTCCGCCTCCTTCCTTCCCCCTTCACTGCTGACTTTGTTTTAGGAGCATCGAGGCGCATCGGCGTCTGTAACTACCCAACCCTCAAGGAAAGTCAAGACAAAAGAACAATGGATAACACATCTAATCTCCTCTTTATTATTGCAGAAAAATACAACTGAGAGGAGGTTTGTGTTCTTCATTCTAAATAATTGGCTTTAGTAAAGCTGCTCCTTCTACATTGCTCTCCAGCAGCCACTATAATGCTCATTCAAGCAGAAGTCCAATCATTTAGCCTTCTCCCTCCAGCCCCTCATTAACCCCCAAAGTGTCAACCATCTCATTAATGTCCCCAACCATCCTCACCCCAAGTCCATCACTAAGCCCAAAGCGTTATCAACACATACAGTGGTGAAAAAAATTGATCACGTCTGAGAGGTAATTTTATATCTGCGAGGACTCGGTAAGCTCTGGAAACTCACAAGATATTCAATAAGGGTGCTCAGCCTTTTTCATTTGCATTATCAATGGCTACCGGCCCGAATCCCATCTTTCAATTATCATCCTTTGTTAAGGGCTTTATTCTGCTTGTCAGATGTGAGTCATCGCTGGGTTCTCCCACAACGTTTCACCAATGTATCCTAAACGTCGGAGGGCTGGGAGCAAGTCTGAGGCGGTAATGAGTTTGTGTGAGAAGACGGGGTCAGGACACAGTGTGTGTGTGTTAATTAATCTGTTCCCGGGTGGGAGGAACTGAAGCGAGATGATGAGATTTAAGAGAGTAAATGGGTGTGCTGCACTCGAGCTGTCCTCTGCTGAGTGAACGAGCAGGGTTAGAGGCTGGGCAAATGGCCGTCGTCATAGTAACCATATAACTTCCCCAGCCCTGAGTCACTTAGTCAGTCAGTCATGACAAGCAAAGGTGGGAACATCAAACACAAAGAACATGATGTCCCCAGGCGTCATCGAGTAAGGCTAAGGTAGCTGGTCAAAAATTGAAAGAGTAAATATGACCGTTCGAGTGTGTGCGCGTGCGTGTGTGCGTGCGCCTCCATCACGCCTGCTGAAAAATATAAAAAACCCCCAAAAAAACCACTCTCATTATATGGCACTGAGCCTGAATTGTGACTACTCTGATAGCATCAACACCTGCCAGTAATATTGTTAGATCCAAAAGCCTGCTTTGAGGGAATAGCACCTGTCTGTGCATTCTGCACCACTGTCAACTTGTCTCAGTGTGCGTATATAGGATCTGCTTTATTTTTTTCAAGGGACAGTCTTGGAGTCCAGGTGTGTGCCAGATCTGCTGTCTATGCCCAGGGCTCCTGATGGCATCCAAGCCCCCGTGGTAATCAGCCCACTCTGCCTGCTGTTGCAGCTCGCCTGCCTCCTCCTCCTCCAGTGGCTCGTTTCAGAAACATCTGGTGGTTTACATGCAGCACACACCACCTGCCAGACGCCTTGCAGGCAGTGGCACCGCTTGCACCTCTACAGTCCGCTCCACAACAACGCAACAACATAGAAATCACCGCGAACGCTTGACAAATTGTAGTTGTGGAGACAACTGCACTGGAAAATGTTGAGTTTTAAAGTTCTGTTTAGTGTATCTGCAGATGTAGCCTGGTGAGCAGCTGATTTGTAAAGGCTTACTCAAAGTGGGACAAAAGAGGGGAGGGCTGAGGTTCTCTTTTTTCGGCAACATTCGGCCAATACTGTGATGTTTGTCTTCATTAAATCCACCCTGATCAACAAATATAAAAGAACACAATGTATTTTTGCAGCAATTAATTTGATTTAATCATAGAAGCACAAGGCATTAACATATCTGTATTGTTTTTTTTTTATTTTATCAAATAACATTTATAAAACTATTGTGCAAAACAGTGTCCTTTTTAATCTTCTTCAAAGGCTCTGCACCAGTGGATAGTCATAGTCCTCTTAAATTAGGAAATATAACAAGTATGCATAATTTAAACAGCAAATCATAAGCTTACACACTATATGTACATTTTTACACAGACCTGGATTTTAGTGCCCCTTAATCAGTGATAAAGAACAAGGCAGCTTTTACAATCAGCAAAAAACAAGACCGCACAGAGAAAACTATAAAACAAGCAATGAACTTCTGCTGTTTGGCAGATTCTTTAAAGGAGCTTTCCCAGGCATTTGGCTGTTTTAATGTGTTGATGACCAGTTTGGAAGGGCATTTTAAAATCTAGACAGGATAGGACTGTACAAATGTAACAGTAAAACATGCAGTCTACCAGCAAATCGAAAGCAAACTCACAAAAATACAAAATAAATACAATAAAATTAGTACATTTCAAGTCAATAGTTGACTCTCGAGTCAAAAGATTCACCGAAATAATCGTGAAACAATCCGTCTCACAAACGTGAACACAGACTGAGGGAGCTGAATAGCTTTGACCTACAGTATATTTTAAAGTGAAATAAATGTCTTTTGAAATACAGAGAAATCAGAAATGTGTATAGGCTGAATAGATGTAAACACCTTGTGCTGAAATTTTTAACAGTAGTTCATGGCAACTTTGTGCATTACCACACTTTTCGAATATTTTGTTTTTCATTTTATCTTTTTTTAACAGTCTGTCATTCTACATATGTTTTACAGTATTTCTACTGCTCAGAGGGATTTAACATTTCTCCGTCTCACACACGTATAGCAGATGGTCCTCTGGAGACTTCCCATGGCTCTTGCTGAGGTGAAGCTTGATGGCATGCTTAGTGGCAAACTTACGGACACAGAGCTGGCAGCGATAAACTCCCCCATTACTACTGCAGTCATCTTGCGACTGTGGAGGAAGAAAGGACTCCAGGGGCACTACTTTCTCAGTGAGAGTCTGAGAGTCCCTGACAGTCTGTTTGGGAGACAGTTTGGCCAGGTCCCTGATTCTGAACCCCAAGTGGGCTTCCAGGTGGCATACGTAAGCTGCTGGGGTTCGAATCTGCGAGGCACAGTCACTGCAGAAGAATATAGGTTGACCGGAATCTAGGTTCTTCAGGAACTTCGTTCTGCCCGTTCTCCGTAGCTGGTACTTCACGTTGGCCAGCCAGTGGCTGATGGTGGTCATGGAGAGACCCGTGAAACGAGATATGTGCATTCTTTCTTGTGGGCTGAGGTCATTAATGATATATTTCCCCTCTGACGTCTGCCTCAAGCTCGAGGCAAACTGGGCCTGCAGAAGAAGGAGGTGCTGTGGGTTCCAGTTGGAGTGACGACCCTTTCGTTTGTGGCCATGCAGGGACACGTCATCATCGTCGTGGGTAGAGCCCACAACTTCAGTTTTATCCGTCACACGTGGGCGTGACGCCGACTTTGTGACATGGTGGGACTGTGTAAGGTTTCTCAGCATGTCTGAGATATCCGACAATGCATTTTCGTGTAGAGGGCTGCTGGATGTGTATGGAGAGACCACTGTTAGCTTTGCAGGAGTAACAAGAGAGATGGGAGAGACTGAGGAGGCCGTGGATGAGGGGGTTAGAGGAGCTGAGTTTACAGAGTCCCCTCGATCGCTTTTCCCTTTTGTAAGGTCCATGGGTTGGTCATCATTTGGCTGGCAAAAGCTATTGTTATTAGCTACACTTTGCTTTTTGGTCTGTGATGGAGGAGCAGCCACAGCGGCCTTCTCAGCCATGCTCTGGCTGAGCCTAGAGAGGAGACTCAAGGGATCTTGGTTTGGCAAAGAGGGCTTGGCTGCTTTCCCCAAGTGAATGTTCATTACTGACTGAAGAGCACTTAGAGGGTTGACAAAGGGCTGCTCTGGAGGAGTGTGACCAGTGATAATGGCGGTGCTGCATCTCAGTGCAGAGGCAAGCGGGGATTTCACTGCTGCTTCTCTCTTGGGTTCGGTTGCTGGAGATGTTCTGTCACCATGGCTTCCCCTGTCGCTATTGGTTGGGGTAACTTCCCTCCATTCCCGAGGCGAGTCTGCCTCCCCTCCCTTGTGGGATTCTCCAGCCTCACTGCTGCAGGGGGAGAATTGGTTCTCCCTCTTTGGAGATAACTGCTTAACTCTTTGTTCTACTTTTGCTACTTTCTCAGTCACTTTTTTCACTAAGTCTTCCATTGCCTGAAAGTTGTTGCTGGGAAAAAGTGATGACTGACTAAGTGGTGGGGAAATGAGGGGCTGGTTCTTGGCAAGGCAGGACGGCACTCCATCGCCTCCATTGAACAAGAACTTCATTTGTGAATTCTTTTCCATGTTTCCTTGCTTAAGGGCACTGGGGAACTGGTAGGCAGCATGGATGCTAGGATAGCCTCCCCAGCTTGGATTGCCACTCTGTGCCTTATTGATGGCTGATGTCACAGTGTTTTCCAGTGATTTCAGAATATCCAATCCCCCTTTAGGGCTTTCCTTCAGGTCCTCTTCGGTAAGGTAGTTATATTTCGAAATGTCGTATTTTTCCTCCCTCTCAGTATCTTCCTCCTTACTAACAGTAACTGCAACTTGCTTTTCATTTCCTATTGCCTCCTGCTTAGTGCATTCCTCCTCAACCTCTTCTTTCTTGATCTCTTTGAGGGGAGGGGAGGTGGCCGGGGGAGTTGTGGTAAGTTGAGTTTGAAGAGGCGGAGGAGAGAAGGTAGAGGGTGCAAGAGGTACAGACTGGACCCTCTGTTCTGTAGGTGTGGTAACTCTCCCGGGATTGGGGGAGGTAGCCTCGGGAAGTATTTTGATTCTCTTTCCCACAGAGCTGGTCACCCTCAGGAAGTGTCCTGTCACCATCATGTGGGTCCTCAGCTCTTGGAGTGTATTATGGGAACTCCCACACTCCATGCACTTGAGGATCTGAAATTTGTTGGATTCAAATTGCCAAGCATAGCTAGCACCATTCTGGTGTCCATAGCGGTTATTTTGGGGAGTGTATGGGCTGGAGGAAGGTTTCTGTGAGGATTCACTAAGTTCTCCTTGTAGGTGTTTAGCTTTAGGGGTTCCTTCTCTAGAGCGCGGTGTAGCACTGAGGTCTAACCCCACAAGTCCCCGCTTCTTTGAAGACATGATTTTGGCTGCCACAGGGGCCATGGGCTCCTTCAAAGGCACTTTCTGGTAGTGTTTGGTCTTGATCATGTGGACACTGAGGTCCTGGAGGGATTCAAAGGAATGGCCACAATACATGCATTTCAAAACTTTCTGGGCATCCTCTTTTCCCTCCATCTCCAACAGGGACCGCTTACGTGGTTTAGACCAGCGCTTTGCGCCACTGCCTGCCTTGTCCTGGTTGTCATCACGGTAGTGGCCTGTATCATTCATGTGAACTGTCAGCTCCACCAGAGTGTCATAAGCAGCGCTACAGCCCTTACAACGGAATTTACTGGCCCCAGTAAAGATTGAGCCAAACAGCTTTGGGTTTTGCCTGTGGAGTTGGACTGTACTAAAGAGACTGGGCTCTGACTGAGCGGGGTGACGGCTCTGTGGAGGATGCTGCTGTAGTGTCTTTGCCACTGCAGTTTGGTGCCAGTCATAGCTACCACTGCTACAGCTACTACTGCTACTGGTGCTGTTACTGCGAGCTGGCTTCTCTGCAGAAGTCGAAGACTGCGCCGGTAGAGGTGTGGAATTAAAATTTAGTGGTGACCACAAGGGGCTGGTGAGAAAGCTGGAGTAGATAGCCTTCATTTGTTCTAACGTGTCCATGCCTATGGGAGGCGTCTTGCTGTCAGCATTTATAGATGCTGTGACAACGCTCCCCTCAACTTTTCTGGAGGGGCTCTCGAAGTCTGAAAGACGGTCACTAGTCTCACTCACATGTGACTCACTGTCCATCTCTTGTCCTGAGAGCTCTGTGGTCTCAGCTGATTCCTGGTCACATGGCTGCTCCTTGGCAGTCTCTACACTTTGCTCCACAAACTCATCTTTCATGGGAAGGTCGTCCTGAGGGGTTGAGGGCAGGTCGTCCGCTTCTGCTTCCTCATCCTCCACATGGTGCTCTGTCAGCTCGTCGGGAGAATAAGCTGCAAGGAGAACCAAGACAAAGAGAGAAGGAAAGAGATGAGTTAAATTGCAGGGAGTGAACACGCTATGTTAGAATAACTGGAGAAAAAGTTTCCCTGCTATGTGTGCCCGAGGACTCCCAGGGATAAATGAGCCATCTGTGTGGGAGCCTTTAAAGCTGAGCTGAGAAATTACAGTCATCCCATTTCACCTCATCAACCGTTGAGGTGTTATTTTCCTCTAGGCGAGCCTGTATTTATATACTACCCCAGCCACACGGAACTTATGCCTCCCCTCTTTTCACTCCTTCTATTGGAGGAAAACAAAAAAGAAATATCTTGGCAAAAACATAATGCACCATTTTATTTATCTCAGGGCGCAACAGCTTGAAATGAAAACTAAATCTGAAATTAATGAAGCCCAATCTCACTGTGGCATTCTCCTCTGGGGTAATAAATGAGTTGGATCAACCTCCATCTGTCAGTTAATATGTCTGACGCCTCTTCATCTGCCTCTTCTCTGATTACACACACATACATACTGACACACACGCACACAGGCAAAGAGCATGTCTTCAAGAATTTCAAGAAAGGGATGTCAAAATTTTGTTGATGAAATGCAGATATGTTGAATAGACACCACACAGTTTCATCTGCACTGAAGTAAGTTCACTAGTTTTTTTTGATACGACAGATAATCAGTACTCCTTGTTCAAACTATACACCTAAAGACCCAAAGAGTGTTAAATATCACATATAAGACATTTTTAAACAGACAAAGAATTCTATAATTAAAATCAAAGGAAGCGGGGATAAAGAGAACGAGGCGAGACTGACACGACGGCGATGCATAAGTGACCTGTCACTTTGCATGGTGGCGTCTACAGCTCACACAGAGACCGATGAGTCTATGTGCGTTGGTGTGTGTGCACTGCATCCCCCATCCCTCCACACACACAACCACTATGTCTGTCGTGATGATGAGCCTACCCACCTAGCACCGACTGGCCCAGCACACGCCCCCTTTTCCGCAGTGTCACCGAGCCCCTGCTCCCTCGCTTCCTGACCACCTCACTCACAAAACCACTCAACTTAAGGAAAAACAAATACTCTCAGAAAATAGTGGATGGCCTGTGGACAGGTCTGAGGCCATTTGGACAATGTTGTAAACCAAGACAAATACTACGGCAAGAACCTTTAGGTATAGGCTAAACGGTTTGAGCACTCATGCACAGTCGAGTCTATGTGTGTGGACACAAACAGATACACACACACACACACACACACACACACACACACACACACACACACACACACACACACACACACACACACACGCTGTGACTAAATCCTTCATTCCCCCCCACCTCCCCATGCACTCACATCCAGTCTAAACAAAAATGTCATAGCTGAAATAACTCTCATTTCCAGTGCTAACAGCCAATCTCTAGGCAGCCATGCGGCTGGCGCTGGTCTGATTTGGGCCCTGGGGGCACAGTCAGCAGGCAGCCCAACTGAGAGGCCAGCCTAATGGAGACCTGGCAGGTGCGGCCCACTCTTCGTCCTCCCGGAGATTTGGTTTGTCACTGGGTATCCATTACCTGCCATTCTCCGCTGATAGGCCCCGACAGCCCTGATCAAAAGATGTCGTTGGGCCCCAGTCCGCTTGGCAGTCAGTGGCATGTCGTTTGTAAAAAGGGCCAAGCAGGGTGTAAATAAAATGACATGATCACTTCCCCGGCCCCTCATGTTCTGGACACAATTATGATAATGTGGACGTTGAAGGGGAGGGAGGGGTCTGGGAGGCTGGCGAAGTGGGTGAGGAGGTAAATTGCTCACCCTCAGGAAAACATGCAAGAGAGATATCTCTGTACAACCAGTGCTGAAGTGACTTCCACATCCTTCTTTTCTTTTGCTTTTGGAAGGTCATGTCTGATTCTAATTTAAACGACTAAAACCAGCCAGAATGAGGTAGTTACCACACTTGTGTATCGACTAGCTACATCTCTTGACTGAATCGTCATGTCGCCTTTCTCAGCCTTCAACACAAAAGCATTCCGAGCATTTCTTCGCATTGTCTGGATATTTCAACAAACTGTTGCTTGAATAAATTCTACATCTACATCACGCCATTGCATTTGTAAGCCTTGCCAGGTCCCTGTCTATTTCTTAACCTGGTAGTAAATGTTTTACATTTTGTACTAACAGAGCTCCAGTCCTATGGTTTATTGTTCATTTGTCATTAAGCCTAGAAAGCACTGAAAGGGGGAGTGAAGTCCAAAAGGACCGGCTATAAAAACCTATAGAGTCAAACCATGCTCCCAGGCAATTTAAAATGCAAAACAAAAACCATTATGTCTGAGCACTATCTGTTAATTTAATCCCCAATGACTGATAATCCATCACACAGGGCGACAACCACATCCAATTATTCTCCCTGCCTTGACTGACAACAGAGGTGATTTATCAAGCTAATAAAAGGTGATGGGAGTATAGAGGCTCCCTTAGAATAAATTATGAATATTATGAATACAACAATACTCCTGGATGCAGTCTTAACTAATATCTGAGCATATGGTGTAAGACCAATGTATGAATTTTCCTAGTGTGTGCGTTGGTGTGAGAAGCAGAGAAAAAAAAAAAGGAGATTGCGTGTGTGTTCATGTAATGATAAACTGAGCTGAAGCCATGTGGGGGAAAGACAAGAATCATTAGGTTCTATGAATGATTCCTTTAGGGAGGGGAAATGGGGTGGAGGGGTTAAGAGGGGTAGGAGGTGCACATTCACACACTCAACATCTCAGTCACAGCTCACACAGAAATAGCAATAACGACTTCACACAAACACACAAACTGCAGAAAATCGAACTCTCGCAAGCCGAAACACACGTTTCACCTAAAAATACACGACCTCAAATACGCTCTCGCATAATTGCAAACACAACTACTCAGTCGGTTATGACACCCCCCACCCCCCCCTCAACAAACACAAACACACACTTGTACACGCATGTAGATGCAAGCGATGAGGAAAGACAGTGACATCTTGGCATGCAGGAGGCATTCCTGTGGAGTATCATTTTCATAAACATAAGGGCCGCAGACGAGGAGGGAGAGATCATCTGATAGAAATACTGCAGTGCTGCTCTGACGATCAGGAACAACAGAGAGGGCAGGGACAGGGGGGTGATTAAGCAGGAAGGTGCTGTGGCTGCCTCTAAAGCTGAGGCTTTAAGTGTCGCTTTCTGTCTGTCTCTTTCCTTCTGTCCTTTGGGTTTTTTCTCCTCAAGTGCAGTTGAAAACATTGTTTTTGATGCTACGCTTTAAACAGTTTTTGTATGCATAAGGAAAACACGGCGTATGTTCCTGAAAACCAAAAACTATGTAATTTTACATTTGCAAAAAGGAGAAACACTCAGTAGCCTGCATAATTACGTATTTATTAGCAAATGTAAATTTGCGGAACGCACAAATAGGTTTCCATCGAACTACAAATTCTTCTAGACCCCTTTCTTAAGTTACCCCCTTGATGACCAAAGGGAGTGTCTGTGGTCTGGTTTTCACAGCTGGGGAAACAGTCTGGGAGCCGGATCACACCCAACACAAGCAGGGTAAACAGGATGTGTCATTAAAATCTCTACCTGTGTCTGACCCTTATACTCAAATGACTGCCTCGTCAAGAACACAACCTTGCTAGAGGCATCGTAGGAAAGTCCTTTACGCGGTCATCATGAGCACAATATTTTATTTGTCGGGTTTTTCCGCACTAAAACAGGACACCGCCTGTATAACAGATGGCTGTAAATTGCAGAACAAAAGCACCGCATCTTCATTTCTTTTCCTAAAATTATTGTGCAAAACTACTGCTATTAGTAACAATCTGTAAAATGTTTTTAGCTACGCCACAAACTAATGTATTGCAGAGTGTAAATCCAGCGTGTACATTATATAGAATTACTTAGACAGAAAAGAGAAGTAAGACATATAATCTTTACATTCTTGGGAAAATAAAATGGAAATTAATACTGCCGAAGGAGCATTGTCTGTGTGGGTTTTATGGTTAGATCACCTTCAGTGCACAAAGACACAACCGGGATCCAGGGAGGGAGCAGGAAGCACGAGTGGTCTCTAATAGTTTACTGTAAAAGAAAAGTTCTGCAGTGGTAATCAAAAGGCTACAACAAAAGGCTAAAAGTAGCTTCCAGCACAAGAAAGTGAAGCTCTGCAAGGAGAGGGTTAATCTGTATGAAAACATGGCGTGTGTGTCTCGACATGTGTACAATATTTTAGCTGGAACTTGACATCCTTAAACCAACACGAGCCCTCAGCGGGGGGCTCTTACCAACAGGAAAAACCTCCAGCACATTAAAGAACAGGAAGTAACCTTCAAAAAACCCCTACAAACCACTGCTTCTTACTCAAGTTTTGCAGCGCTCTAAACCTCTCTAATAGATTAGAATAATTTAGCCTAAAACAGCCCCATTCTGTCAAAATAGCAGCAGATCAGGAACATACCTAAAATGCCTTTCTCTTGTACACATTTGTCAAAGTAACACACTCAATCAAACTTAGTTCTCTTACTCTTTTCCCTTTGATCCTCACAAGCTGGCTGAAAGTCCCATGAGAAAAAAATGAAACAGGTGATGTGTGATTATTTTAAAAATTAACAAGCTCTGACATAAGTCGCTTTTTCAGATATGACCGCAGAAGACTGTCTTGTGCTGCTCTCTTTTTGTAGGTTTTTAATACATTGCTTTGCTGCCTCATTGTGCTTATACAAGCTATCGTGTTACAGACAATCGTGGATGTCTTTGTCATTTTTTATTTGTGTGTGTTCTCTACCCCCTGATGGCATTGTGAATACATTGTGTCCGCCGATTGTAGTGGAGGATGTGTGATATGGGAGATGGGAAAAACAGAGAGATCATTCTGGCCCCAGGCAAAGCTTAGGGCTGAACCTTGTCAATGCACATGGTAAGAGGAGGGAGAGAGAAAGTGAATAGAGTCAACCCTCAGCTGCTTGTTGTGTTATAACTGGACTTCAAAGCTGCCAGCTGCAAATACAGACCTACAAGACCCGAAACTTCATCTAGTTTATCTAGAATAAGACAAACCACAAGCACACAAAGTCCTCCTGTTTCTTACTATAACCTCCATCTAATATTGAACACTATAAGTTAACCGAAGCCATAAAGTCCTATTTCAGAGCAATAGGTGATAAAATTTTACAGAAGAAAAAAAAAATACACACAAACTACTTCCACAGGCACGGAAATAAAAGGCAGTAATAAGGACTGAGGCTCCAGAGGAAGGTGATGTTCCAGTCTGATGTGCACATCAAGCCTGTCTCGTCTGATGATACGTAGTCAGTCAAACTTCCTTCAACTATTCCACATCTTCCCTCATTCTTTCCATCATTTTTTATATACGCCTTACTTGAGCAGCTCTCAAGCAAAGTTTCGTGAAGCAGAACTGCTGCTCAGTCCTACATTCCTTGAACTGTTTAGGCCTCATATAACAATGTTGTTAAAAAGTCACTGGGCTGTGTGAATGGGGCAAAACAGAAAGACAGCAGCCTGAAAGCCGGACTAAAGCTAAACTAAGGATATGAAGCCAGCTTCAAATACTGGGACTATTTTAGTTTAGACTTTCTGACATTCTAGTTTGCGCAATCTGAAATACTTTCTAGTGGGGGCATGCATATGTGCACCTGAACCTGTAGCAAACATAAACACAATTATCTGTAAATGTAATTCCATGCACCAGGACTCGTGCCTATAAGTCATTCATGTCGTTGCATTGCAAGACAGCATGCAGTAAAACCGCATTAGTACAGTAGATCAAAGCCGTAACAGTTTGCAATGGCTAGCTTAGTTAATCATTTTGATGTTCATATTTATTTTCAGCTCCTAGTGTTTTCATAACTGGATTAAACTGGACTGGTCCAATCTGCCCTCATTTTCTGTGCTACGTGAAGTAAGTTGTCACTCTCAAAGTGATATCGTGGCGGAGCCACAGCAAGGGAGACAAGTATGTAGGGTTTTTTTTCTCATTACAAGTAGCTTGAGTAAAATATTTACACGACTGGACAGAAAAAAAACTGACTGACTGAGATCCAGTTATTTTAGTCAAAATGAAGACCCAAAGAGTGCGAGCCTAAACCAAAGGACAGCCTCTGGGGTTGCCTTTTTTTTTGTTTTTGATGTTAAAAGTCGAAACTTTGGGTCAGAGCACAAGGTGAAGGGTAAAAAATCAGGACTGGGGAGTGGGATGACCGAACCCCTCTCAAAACACACAGCTGCTGCCGTGATCGCCTAGCAACGAGGAGGTGATGGACGCAGCCCGAAGATGGATGGCCACCATAAATCACAGGAGTGTGTAGGAGGAGGAGGTAGGACACAGAGAGAAGGCAACATGAAGAGGACAAAAACAAAAATGTGTTTTCCAGTTTTCTGCCGCAGCAGCACCAGCAGAGCTGGCTCCACTTTTCACGATTGTTGGGGAATGATGTGGGTCTGGGGACTCTTCTGGGCAAAACTAAATGGAAATTTCTGGGTAATCATTACACTGGGTTATAAAGGATCCAATGGATTGCTGTATAAGGCATAATTGCAATAAACTCTATAGCGGCTTCTACCTGCCCTTTTACGTCTGGAGAGTTTTTTGCGATTCAACTAACTTTTTTAAAGATGATAAAAATGACAGACTATACCTTTCATAAAGCAACCCTTCAGGCAAGGCAATCTGGGTAGTGTAGTTGCGGGATAAACATCCCTGGGCTATCTGATTATGGCTTACTGCAGCGGCACTGGTGTCTAGTAACACTCAGAGAGAGCGCTCAGCCATCCATCACGCAGTGAGTGTCTGTCTAAGGCTTTCCACCCTGCTTCTTCTCGTCCTGGCTCTCCAGTTACAGCCATACACGGCCGGCCTAAATAATATTCTTCATGATAAATGGCACTATAAGCCTGGTATCCATCATTAATCTGATTTTTAAAGAAGCATCCATCTTGGAGAGAGCCTGTTAGGGCCACGGGAGAGCAGAGCAGCTCGGGTTCATTTAAAGGCCAGGCTGCTGCATGAGTGATACCTGTCAGCCCTGTTCATCAGGGAGCAGCACACACACTCACGCAGCATTAAACACTGGCGCCATATGGCCACATCTGCGCACAGACACACACACCTCTACAATGCCTCCAAGCGTCCTCGTTGTGCATATATTATGAGTAAACAACGCTAACACACTTGTCGGACTTGTATACTCACAAAGCATATTTCTCCCCTTCATTCGACATCCAGAGATGTGTCATGGAAGAACATTCTGTCACTCATCAAAACACAACTCGGTGTAACTCAATCCTCTCTGTCATCTCGAAAAAATCTCCCCTCCCAAACGCTTCTCCTTAAGGGTTTCAGGAAATCTCACTCGCCCCTGGAAAAACTCTCCCAAACTCATACACAAACAACTGTTTTTTGTGTGAAACTCTGCTGACTTTACACCTCATACTACGTCTCTTTGTTTCTCTCAGTGCAATCTCTGTCTTGTTTTCCCCTCTTTCACTCTCTCTTTCTCTCTGCCCCCTATCCACCTCCCTTCTCTGTGTGTCTGGTAAAGCCCGTTTGATAAATGACACACGTCAGCGTGTCAGAAGCGAAGGGTGGGTCAGTGATAAATGACTCTGTTGAAAAGGAAATCGGCTCTCTGGCATGGCTTGGCTATTCTCCTCCTGGATTGGGTTTCAGGACCCCTGAAGACCGGAGCAGCTCAGTTTCCCTGAAAACAGCACACATCCCACCAGGCTCTAACACTCTCTAACGCTCTCTACCTCTGGGAGGGGTGGGAGGGTGGTGGGTTTGGAAGGATCCAGCCTGTCCCAATTGTCGCCACAGTGCAGCTGCATCTATCACAACAGCAGTGGGACTATTTTTACAAAGCCTCCGACTCGGTGCCCAGACAGCAGTCTCAGCTGAAAACCTCGGCTGAAAGCACACTGAAAGCTGAAAGGGAAGAGTGTATGGCTAACGGTTTTCTATTTGTGACACTACTACAGCACTTACACTCTTCTTTTGCTCTCAGAGCCCAACCCAATGGGTTGACGTCTGCCAAGTGCGTGTTAAAAAGGAGAGAAGGCCCATTTCAGCGCCCTCGCTCTTCTTCTCGTCATCCCGCCCCCCCCCTACCCCTCCACCACCCACCCCCATCACCACCACCAGCTCCTCCTCCCCTTCCTCCCCCTTCTGCCCTCGTTCTCTTCTCTTACACTATCTCTTTCAGTCACTTGCTGGCAGGGTGGCACTGTTATCATTACACAGGCAGGATTTATGGAGTCAAGGCCTATGGCAAAAACAAAAAGGCGTCTGTCAATACCTGTGGGAAACATTCTGTCAGCCTTCCTCCTCCTCCTTTCCCTGGTGCTCACAGCCTCATTAGGTATGCACTTATCAGACACATAGATCACAGACGTGACTCAACCTCACCGGAATCCAGCCACAGGACTTTCATTAGCAACGGGCCCAGCAAGGCCAAAACACTTGCCTTGCTCACACCTGCAGACAACAGCAGCTGAGGAGACGTATTGTTGTTGTTGAACCTCGCTAGCGCTGTCACTGCGTTTGTCGGTTGGACAATTAAGTCCAAACTTGCGGTCCCCTGCTGCTTCCAAAAGGGCGTGCTTTTCACACATAAACAACAGGAAGGCAGACAGATATAAAAGCGTACTTAATTTCACTTGGTGCTTTTACAACCCATTCAGAACATATGGGTGTGCGTCTGCAATGTGTGCTGTAAACGCTTGTATCTTTACTGGTGTCAACACTCTGTGTTTGTTGTTTCTTAGCTGGCACACACGCAACTGATTTGCTAAGAAAGAGGTGGGAAGAGAAGAAAAAGTGGAGACTTCTTAGGCCTGAAGGGTTCAGAGAATTACAACCTGACCGCAGCAGGTGGTTTGTAATTATCATTCCCGTCCATAGTATCAGTAAGTCAAACCACGTACACATTCAAACCCAACAAATTCAAAGGTAGATGCCCACTTATTTAAGTGTATACTCACTCACCCGCTCGTAGACAAACATAAGTGATGGCTGCCAGTTTGGCAGCTGTACTCCTGACCCTGCAGAAAGAAGAAACTGTTGCTGTGGAGTCCTGTCCAAATCAGACCGACTTCCCCACCCTTCTCCATCTACATCACACCCTCTCTCAGACTAACTCTTACACAAACGAGCAAAGCACAGCGTTTTGAGAATGAAAAGGGCAGGATGGATTTCGCTGTGGTGGTGTGACAATGCACTGACACGAGCTGCAAACAGCTGCGTCTTCGCCCTCATGTTGTAAAGCCTATGTCGACTTCCTGTTAAGTCGACGGAGTATTTCAACTTTCTGAAGCCATTTCAACAGCTTCGGGACCCCGAGCTGGTGGCAAATTCACGAAGGGCTCTACATTTCCACAGCCGGGAAAGTCTCGCTCTCTCATGTTTGCTCGCCTGTTTATGTGGCCAGCTGCCCTTGGCTGTTAAGAGCACTCAGACCTGACCCAGGTACGCAGGCCCATTTGTCACCTGCAGCAGAAAATTGAGTTACAGCACAACCAAAGGCGAGCGGCTCTGTGTAATATCAAGTTGATTACATCAAAGTGGTGGCAAACCTCATTGGGCTGGGCACCCCGAGCTTGTCATCTCCAATCACAGGGCCTGTCAGGACTCCATCAGCCTCACGGCTAATTGGACCAACGCTAATGAAGCAGGCAAAACAAGTTTTCTACTGTGGAGAGAGAAACCCTCTCAGACAGGAAAGAAAGAGAGGGAGAAGCCGAGAGTGTGTTTGAGAGACAATGAGAGAGAGCAAAGCAGGGTGGTGTGTGCGTGTATATGTGTGTGTGAGGTGGAGTGGGGGGGTAGATTTTTCATGCAAGTCTCAAGGTTGCAGTGGGCTGACTCTCCCCCTAAGTCCCTAATCAAGGCCCATCATCTGTCATCCTTTTCTTTGCTCTCTCTATCACCATGCTCTGTGCTGCAATCAATTCATCATCACCCTTTGTGTGCCACTGAACAGTTGACAACTTTATAACTTGCAGCTGCACGGGTTGACTGACAGGGGTGGAAGGGGAGCATGAAAAAATGAAGAAATGAATAGATGAATGAATGAACAAAGAAGCCTGGTTTCAGGGAGAAAAAGTTGTTTTCTAAAAACACAAAACGATCTATATTACAGCCTTTTATTCCCTTTCGTCAACAGAGAAACAGCAGTGTAGCAGGGAAGAGAGAGGAGAGGAGAGGAGGAGATGAAAAAAGAAAAACATCCTTCTCACTGATCTGAAATCAGAAAGCTTTCAGTCATTCTTTATGTGCTCCCCGCGGCCACTCAGAGCCAGTGAGCATGTACATTAGGCTGGGGCATTTTGATGAAATAAAAGCCCAGGCCAGCTTATGGCTAAACAGAATGGGAGCACTCACTCAGCTTGTCTCTGATTGACCATTAAAGCCATTGATGAATGGGCCTGTCAGGGGAGAGACAATTAAATCAAACATGAAACAAAGCCGTTGTGACGGCCCGGTCTGACAGAGCAAACCCATTCCTCCCCTCCATTACATAGCACACGGCTCCTTTTACAACCCCTAACCCACTCCTCCCGCCTCCTTCACCCACTGTATGTGTGTAACTGTGTCTGCCTATGTGTGTTCAAAGTGAAGAAGTGAGCATGTGCACATGGAAGTGTGATGTTCTCTGCTGGAAGTATGTGTCTGCTTGTGTGTGTGTGATGTCTCACTGTGAAACCACTTTGTCCCCCCCTTCCTTCACTTTTTCGTGAGTCACTTGACCATCACGGTAATAGAAACTGTGTGTGTATGTGTGTGTGTGTGTGTGTGTGTGTGTGTGTGTGTGTGTGTGTGTGTGTGAGAGAGAGAGAGAGAGAGAGAGAGAGAGAGAGAGAGAGAGAGAGAGAGAGAGAGAGAGAGAGAGTGAGAGCCAGTGTAAAAAAGTACACAGGGCCTTTCAAAGTGGTTTAAACGTGACGTCAGGGGCCTGCAGCACATGGTGGGAAGTGATTTTCTGATGCAAATCGGGAAGGATCAGATCAAAGCCGCATGACAGCCAATCAATCAACCGTCAAATCAGACATGGCAACTGTCGATTATGGCTCCTTCCAGCCCACGAAACCCCATTGTGTGCTCTCAAATTGTTTATCTTATCCCAAGAAAAGAAATACCTCAGAGGTAGAGTTTTTTTTCGCTTGTGCAAATAAGTTAAGCGCTGTGATCAAATGCGCACAAAGCCCTTACGCTCTTATGGCACGCCTCGGGCACTCGTTAAGAAAACGCCGCTTATTTCCAGAGGTTTTACGCTTAAAGATCCAGTTTATATTACATCTCGATGCGGTAAACTATCATGGATTCAAGTTTGGAAAAATAGGAAGCGAAAGTTTACAGCAGCCGACTCATCCGACCGGGGCACACCAGCCACTCTAAGCGAGAGCGAAAACGCAGAATGTTGTATATAAACTATACATCAGCTTTATATTGGTAATAGTTTCTATTAGGTCTCACAAGAGTAGCCAAGAGTGACAAAGCGCATCGTTGGAGAGAGGGGAAAAAACCCCGAAGTGAAAACGGAAATGCGGTGACTGGAAAGTGAGCTTTACAAAACAAATGAACCGCAGCTTTGCCACCGTGAGCCTTATTTTACGCATATAGTATTTGGCTCCACATACCTGCTGCGCGCTTCGGCGCTTCTTGTTTCCTCCGTGGCATTGTGTTTTTTAATCTGTGGGGATTTCCGTGAGAAGTCTTCTTTTTATTTCATATAGCTGCCCCCTCGCCGTATCCGGGAAGATCCACCTCTACTCAAAAAAGATTCACGCCTTCGTGTAGTAGACTGCACAACATCGGGGAGTCCGATGAAAAGAAAAACTAAAAACCATCGTCACTGGAATAAGGGCATGCACTGAGAAGTCAGCGGGAAAATACATAAACAAGGTGAGGGAGCATATTTTTGTTTTGGTGTGATCGCGTTAAGAATGTCAGCGGTGATAGCCAGCGTCCACCTCGGCTGCCTGGTCTGGCAACAGGCAAAGTTGAGGGATAAGAGAGATGATCGCGTCACTCACAGCAGGAGAATGGGCAAACCCACCGCTCCGTTAACTCTTTACTTCTCAGAGAGGGGCGGACACCACACACGAGTGTCCTCCTACCTCTGGTTTTCAGGCAAGTCAGAGGTTATTACACGCAGGCGGCTGATTATTACAAGCCACAAAACCACAGCTATCATAATGATTCCAGTAATACCACTAGGCACGTCAGTCTAACGAATAATCATAGAATGTAACGTTTATCACACGTTGTGACTTTGCTTTATTTATTAAAAGAACACATTTCCCCCGTTGTTTACTTACGTAACTATAATTTTCTTGCCACATAGATGCAATGTGTCTGTTACATTGTAAATCATTAATCTATATGACATTTTAACTTTTGATCAAGTTCTTATGATTTTCTTTTTGATTCACCAGTATGTGTGTGTGTGTGTGTGTGTGTGTGTGTGTGTGTGTGTGTGTGTGTGTAAATAATCTCCCACAATTCAATCTTGTACTTTTTCATACTTATGGATCACAGCTGGAGAAAACCAAAATTACTAGTATATAAAAGTTTTGATTCCATGGTTTATATTCAATGTAGTTAAACCTTTTTATTTTGCCACAGAATAAATAAAAAAAACTTACAGTGTATAAAATATGGGTGGGGACGAATTAATAACGCAGTACAATAAGTACAATTGTATGTACATTGTCAACGAAGACAATATGTACAGTATGTATATGCAATGTATTTATGTAATATGTTAAAGACATACAATCAATTATATATATAGCAGGAGATGCAAACAGAGAGGACAATGGCTCTCGGAGGCCTTTATACTGCATATTGTAAGTCATTTTCATTGCAAGCTCACATAGTCAAAATATTTTATAACTGATGAACAAAATTTGTAAAACAACCCCGCTCCACACCGCCTGAAAATGCAAACATGCCCGATGCCTCAGCCACGATATTTTGATGTGAACAGTTAAAAATGTTAGCTTTCATCACAGTAAAAAAAGAATCACTTCTCCCATATATCTGCATTAGGTAGAGATCAAAGCCAGTTCAAGGGAACAGCGTCATGTCTTAAGAGCCAAGGTAATGAGTTCTTTTTTTACACCACTTATATCTTTCTTTTTTTCTCGAGCCAGCAGCATCTCTGCAGAGTGGGACGGTCCCAGGTCTCCCTCTGTGTCTCTGATGTGCGTTGACCCCTGCCAGCAAAAACGGCACATACAAATACCAAAACATACTGCATGCAGTGTGCTCAAAGCCACACACGCATTTTGCAGACACACAAATGCTTGCGAGTGTGCTCCCTCTTTGCCTCTCTGTCTCTCGCTCTGTCTGTCTGTCTGTCTCTCTCTCACACACACACACACACACACACACACACACACACACACACACACACACACACACACACACACACACACACACACACACACACGCACGTAAGCATCCTCATTCAGAGAACAAGAATTAAAGCCCTCTCTGATGAGGACTGGCCTCTGTCTCTGCATAAGCTGGGTTCCTGTCACTTTAACAACATGAAATTACAACCCAAATGGGATGTCAAGGGTTAGCAGTGTCTGCTAGAGAACTATGCGAATATATTCTCTCCTATGGACTTGGCCCCACTGTGACCTCCCCCAGGAACAAGAAGTAACCTGGTGATTGGCGTTTTTACAGCCAAATTAAACCGTCTTGGAGACTGCTGAAGGCAGGAGGAGAAAGCAGTCACTCCAAAATTAGTGAGCCATCATCATGACAGAAAGTAGCGGGGACATGGTGTCATCCAGCTACTGTATCGATTAACCCATAAATAGTATATGGCCTCTACACTGTGGCTCTCCCAGGCTTACACTGTAAATGGAGGTTATCTCAGCTGTGCATCTGTCTTACTTTCCTGTGTGTGTTAAAGCTTTGAAACAGAGATGCTTTAATCTAGCCGGGTGTTTAGCACATTCAGAAAAAGAGGACATTATGGGTATAATTAGAGTGATGCAAATGGTATCTGGTATGCTTCCAGCATTTTAACAATATTGTACTGATGAAAGTTTGAAACTCATTGTGCAGGGTTTTATTAAAGAAAACAACAGCACACAATTTCACAAGCTCAATTACTCACTTGCTTTAAGGTATGCGATTTTATACAGGAAATTTGGATATTTTAATAATACTCAGATACTTTCTTTTTAAGGCATATGTGTGATTCCTTCTTATGTCAGGTAGCCCTGCTGCATTATTCCGCTCTTCTTGCTCTCGACACCAGGATTATCATAAAAGAGGAACGTCTGTCAAGCCTGCATTGATTTGCACACAAGTTCGCCCAATCAATCTCAAAGTTGTGATTAAAAGGCATGAGCTGCTTCTATTTTTCTACAGAAATCTTTTGGAAAAAAGAGAGGCCTTTCAATTTCATAGCCTCCAGAACACTCAAGTATTCATTGCGCTCTACTTTTTGCTTTCAACCTCTCTGCGGGAGGCAGGACTCATGACATCTATGTATGCCGCTCCTATTCACAATGCTATTCAGCCTTCCGATATGTGCTGCAAGTGATCCCTCAATACCATCAAATCGCTCTTATTGGCCTGCACGGTTATGGGCAGCACAGTGCAGAGCCACAGCGCAATCTGACAGTTCTGTTCTCATGAGAAGTCCCCGTCAGCAGCGCTTTGTGCAAGAAAAGGACCAATCTTTTATAATATTGCAAAGTTTTTATGCTATTCTCAAAAACGCTTAGGAATAAAACTTAAAAGCCAACAAATTTGCGATAGATGGGGTATTTTTTATTGATTTCTTGCAAACAGACACTAGTGTTTGTCTGTGCACTTGCTTTGTCTGTGTATTCATGTGGCTATGTTCACGGGTGCATAATGCATGGCCATGTTGAGAAGAATGATTGCTTTATTCCTGCCTTGTAGGTGCAATGGGGGCCAGGGCAGTGTCTTTGGGCAGCTGTATGGATGGCTTGAGGAGGTCTCCATCATTCATAAAGCGCACTCCTACATGTAGAATTGATCTAGCAAAGAAACAGGGTGGCAATAGCAGTTCATCAGTCTTCCCCAACCACAAATCACTCGGAGGTGTCCCCCCAAGGGAGAGGTGACACCATTGTCAGCGCAGCAGTCCCCTCGGACAACAAAAGGGGCAGGGCAGGGACACTTGCTCATACAGCGACCCCGAAGTGTCCAGTGAAATGCGAATACCCTTTGTGTAAATATAGTGTATCCATAGGAAAGGTTAAAAAACAACAACTTTAATATAAAAACGTGAGTGAAATGACTGAGGGTGGAGCTAAATTAAGATGTAAAAGTAAACAGCCGTGTGACTCCTTCTGTTTTCTTTTCTCACTGTCGCTACAGGAACAGGAAAAGAGGCACAAGTGCTATATGAACTAATTTTTCAACATTCTGATTAATCTCGAAAACACACCTATGCACCACGTGCTGAAGTCAAACAGGTTTTATAAAGGATGCATAATTAAAGCTACCTTTACTCATAGTGTTTAATATATGCACCTCTTCCTATTAATAAGCCAGGTCATTAATTTGTATAAATCAGCTATGTACGGCACAGAGTAATTTCCACTCCTGTAAAGAAAATTGGTGAGATGAAGCTCTTGCCTTTGGCCTTGGGTTGCGCATTACACTCATCTTACATTAGGGCACCTCCTCCTCCTCCTGCTGCTCCTCCTCATACCGTTTGGACTTTGTCATTGATCTTCATTCTAAAATAATCTCTTATCATTTCTCATTGTAAGCCTGCAGAAAAACCTTTTCCAGATCCCAATTCATTAGCTTCACACTGAAAATAGAAAAGCTCAGGAAAAGGTGGACATGTGATGATGGCTCAAAGTAAGCACTTTTTGTAATATATCCCATGAACCACCTTAAACACTCTTGATCTTGCTTTAAACCTTTGATGGAGAGATTTTTTTTTTACATTCTTGAGGCATGGATGACTTAATAAAGAAACTTTAATGTTGTCATTCTCTTTTCCCTTGTTATTAAGCCATTTAGTTTGGTTTTCCCTTCATGTCCTCATTAATAAACATTAACATTCACAAACTGAATGGGTCAGGCATTGAAAAGGTCTCCTTAACATTTCTTTGTGCTTCGCTCCAGACAGCCGACAACCAACTCTCTCTCAGTCATTGTCCAGACGGGAAAAGTGAAGCATATGGGAGACAAAAGTAGGATTTATATTTTGGGGGAAATTATTAGGAAAAATTGTTAATTTGATAGGGTTCATCCTTTAGGGGTGGTAGACGACTCCACACCATTTCAATTAGTGCACTTCTGATTGTAAAGGCAGAACTCTGGTGATTGATCAAGTCTCTCCCTCTCTCTCCCTTCTCTTCTTCCCGTGCTTCATTGCCCAAAAGACCCTTTTAAAATATTCAGGTAGATTATGAATTGTTACACCCCTATCTATTTATATCTCCTTTATTGACAGTATTACATTTATATGAAGTCAAGGTGAGGGATTTAATTTAGGACTCTTGCTGAACAGCTCAGAACATTTAGAAAAAGACTGATTAAAGGAAAATGATGTATATGATTAACACTTTTCAGAGAAAAAAAGTATAACACAGTTGTAACTCTAATATGGATTTGCTGGGATTTTTCTCTGCTTGAAGTACTCTGAACAAATTCAGAAATATTTCAATAAGTTTTAGGAGCTATGGTCTCACTGAGTGACTAATAATTGTGGTGTTACCTTGTTATGGAAATTCAAAGCTATGTCTGGCACATCGCTCCTCTGATGTCACGTCAGTCTGCTTAGAGCTGTCAGCATGTGTTTGAGAGAGGGCTGATTTCTCTCTTTCCTGTTCCTTCTCAGGCGGGGAACATAAAAGGGAGGATGTTTATGATGGACGGGCAGCTTTTTAAAGAGAAGCATCACAGGGTGTTGGATGGGAGGGATCCGAATCAGGACGTCTGTGATGTGACGAGACAGACAGGAACATCCTTCTCCTCGTGTCGAGATGTCAAGCAGGGGGAGTCTTAGCAGAGTAGACAGTATCATCACTCTCCAGAGTGAAGCAAGAATTCACAGGGGAGAAGAGAAGTGGAGGGACAGCGGTGCAGATTGGGCACCGTTGGCCTGACTTTTGTGTCAGCTTGGGTTTTTCCCTCCTTGCTTACCTTGCTCACTTAAAGCGTTGGAGATGCAGGTTTGCATCGACTTTGTTGTGTTAATCACATGATATGTTTTATTTAAAAAATCCATTAAAAGAAGCTGTAAAAATAAGAAAAATTGTTCACAGCCATTCTACTGGAAGCGTGCTCAATCTCTAATAATCCTATCAAGCCAAAATTGGCTGCACTTCATCTTGAGGGTGCTCAAGTTAAATAGGGCCAAGTTCATAAAGTGTCTTTCTTTCTTTCTTTCTTTCTTTCTTTCTTTCTTTCTTTCTTTCTTTCTTTCTTTCTTTCTTTCTTTCTTTCTTTCTTCCTTCCTTCCATGAAGTCCTTTGAAAGTTAAACAGTTAAAGTCAAAGTGATATCATGGATTTTATGTATGTAAGATGGTGTGAAGTTATACACTGGTTTGTGAATGTGTCATTTTTAAGACCAGGGTTTGTCATTTTGGCCATCATAGCTTGGTGTTTTAAAAACAGCAGCGACAAACGAGGTACGGCTCTGAAACTCAGCGTGGCCACACAGCAAAGACTTTTAAATTGAAAGGGAGCCATAATTTAAAGAAGCCTTATTGTCAGGTTTTACTATAACTTCTAAAGTCATTTGCATTTTGTGTTGAAGGTGACTTGAAACTAGTGAGTGACAACATATGCTCATCAATGTTTACTGAACCCTTTATCTAATCAGCAGTTTGATCTTCTTCTTTGTAGACTTTATAACTGCAACCAGTGGAGTGCCCCCTGCTGTCCACTCCAATTAATGAAGATTTAAAATGCTTTCATTGGCTAAACTTGACCTGCAAGCTGCATTCATAGTTTACACACAGTCTGTCAGGGACACTCTCTGAAAGAGGGAAGAAAGACCTCTGACATTACTCTCATGTCTGTTTGCAAAACATAAGCTATAGCCAGTGAATAGTTAGCATTAGCTTAGTATAATATAAAATATGAATAAAAGTGACAAAACCACTGACTATTATCTGTGAAAACTCACAAAATAACACAATATATGGCTTTTCAAATCTTAGCGAAGATTATTTGATAGTAAAATGAAGAGATATACCTTTAGTGACACCATTACATAACCACTACACCCAGTGAGGACTTAAGGGCGTGACTATATTCAAAAGACAGACAGACAAACCCATTCCAGTCTTTATGTTCATCCTCTTTTCTAAAATGATGTTCTCACACAGCTGGCTTCTCACTGACATTTAAACACAAACATGTTTTCTCTCAGATTACATTTGTTTGTGATGTGTCACAAATTTGTAATCAACATGTACCGTGTCATCGCTTTGCTATTCGTTTTCCTGCACGGCACATTAATTGAGAAGCATAAAAATGTGCTCATCTTTTTTTCCTACATGTGAATTTCTCCTCATGGGTTAGACTGCAAAAGGGCAGTTAGGCAGAACAAACGAACAGGGTCACTGGAAAAAGTCCAGAATTGCACAATGAGACTACCTTGAAGAGGATATCATTCCCATTTAAATCCATTAATCCATCCATTTTCTGTTGCTTATCTAGGTCCTAGTCACAGGAGCAGCAGTCTAGCAAAGGCACGACCTCCCTCTCTTTTCAGCCATCTCCTCCATCTCTCCTGGAGTGAACACCAAGGCTTTTGCAAGTCAGCTGAAAGATTCAATCTCTCCACATGTCCCGGGGCTTCCTCCAAGTAGGACATTCCCGAAACACCTCACCCAGGAGGTGACCAGGAGCCATCCTAGTTAAGAGGTACCCACTTCAGCTGGCTCCTTTCACTGTGGAGGAGTAGATGCTCTATATCTGAACCCCTCCTGTGTGAATGAGTTCTTCAGTATACAATACAAAACACTTTAGCAAGCTCTTGTTTTCTTTGGGTTTTTTTTTTTTTTTTGGTTTGTCTTTTTGTTTTTATGCTAGGAAAATGGAAAATAGGCACAGTGACTTTTTGAAACATGCAAACACAATGTATACAATATGTAAACCAAATAGAGTTTTTACATTTCTAACAAATGTTAATTATATTTGGTTGGACCACCTTTATTCTTCAACATGTACTGTGAACTCCTTTACACAAACTTTCTTGCAATTTCTTTTAACAGTCTTCAGGAAAAGTTCTCCGGGCGTCTTGAAGCAGATTCCATAGTTTTTCTTGGATGTTGGATGTGATTTGTTCTGTTCTCTGTCAAGTTGATCCCACACTGCTTCAATATTGCTGAGGTCCAGAATGTGTGGAAGACTGATTGCCTTCCAGCGTGTGTCTTGGTAAAAAGTTGTGTGTTTTGTGTAGACACAACACTGGTTAATCCCATTAGGTGCCTTTTTTGTGGCTGAATTATTCATAGGTCAGGGTTTAGTGGCCCAACAAAAAAAAAATCAATCCTCTGAAAATGGACGGGTATAAGGACTAAAAGAATTAGCTGAACTCCTTGGAAACAAAATATTAAAAAATGAGAGTCGGCCAACGACTTTTGTACAGTGCTTTATATCTAAAGGAGACTGAAGACACACTGCGTCTTATTTTTATCACTTGTATCAACAGTTTTATTCTTTTGGTTCTTTTGGTTTATAATCCTTACGAGACGGGGCCCTGGTAAACTTGGACCTTTGCTTTTGCAGTCTATATAGAGGTGTCAATTAAGATATTTTTTGACTTATCTTAATATTTTTATGCATGGTGTCAAAACATTTGGATTGCATTTCAAATTTTAAGCCAAAAATGTGACGTTTTCTAAACATAAGCTTTACTGTCTTAACCTAATCAAACAGTCTCTGAAATTCAAAAAACGTTACAAAACAAAGTGAAAGGCTAATGGTCCCACACTAGACTCAAAACCTATTTTCCTCGATGACAGTGAAATCTTATGTGCACTTTTGGTAGCAAAAAAATATGGTCTGTACAAGGTCTTAGTGAACGGGTAGGTCAACTATAGCTATAGCTTCAAGATTTATTACTATTGCAAAACAGGTGAGGTAGGTGAGTATGAGAAAGTAAAACCTCTTTGGAAAAACAATCTGTCCTCGTTTTATTCATCCCTTAGATGAAACAAACCAAAGTTAAGTATCAACAGTGACATGCTGTTAAAGTTTGCTAGCTCCCGTCCATGGATTCACGTCAAGCTTCTTCCTCTTAAATTAGAGTTAAAAGACATTTCACTCTTAGCAATAATCTGCATAAATTTACACCTTTTAAAAATATGAATGTGCTGTCTTTCTCCTCCTCTGCCTCTTATCCTGTTTGGTAATTAGCCTTTGACCCCCCTGGGCTCAAGCAGGCGTGAAGACTGAAGGACAGAGATAGTTTAAGCGATGGATTTGTCATAGAAATTTCTCATCAGTCTGAAATCTTGAGGGCAGAGCTCCCAATTTATTACATTACAGAGCACATCTTGCAGCACTATCACTTAGGAAGGAAGTGTCAAGCAGAATCTGGCTTTGATTGTCGTGCCAACTCCATTTGCCTGGGTTTTACACCGTGCCCCTTGACTTTGCCATGTGTGGAGAATCACTAGATGCTGGTGATGGGCAGTAATTCCCTTGCCTATATGAGTGAGTGATCAGAATTCATATTAGCATCTTTACACGCTGATGGCAGCCTGTCACTCCAGGTGCCAAGTGGTCTCCTTGGACTGCAGTCAGTCAGTCACAGGGAAGAAGCTGCTGCCTGTTTTTATCCTGCCGGAGAAAAAAAATACATGTGTAGATTCATTAATTCCATTTAAAGGACAGAAAAGATATTTACTTTAATAAATAAACCAGATTTTAGTGCAAGCTGCTTTTATGCCTCCAGTCCTGTGATATTTCTATATCCAGAATAACATCCTTATGTTTGTATGTGGGTATCTGCAGGATTCCTCCACACCAAAAGTGAACACATTTTCTGTTAGCAGCTCGTGATTCTGTTGTATTGGTTTCTCTTTCTGTAATTTCATGAGATTAATGACACTGTCACACACTTGTGAAGCGTCCTTAACTAAGATTCAGCAGCATAATGTCCACTCCATCTTTGTTTCATTTTTTTTCCCTCCTCCATTGAAATGGCATTCCAATCAGCTTTAAGCCATCTTGAATCCCTCCTTGTTCTGGCTACTGCACAATGATGGTGCCAGTGTTGGGAGAATGTTTTTGCCAAACAGATGGAAAAGCATCACTGTGTTGCACACACTCATACACACATACTTCTCTCTTGGTGATTTCATGGCCTGCACTGACATTCAGTCATTCATTACAAAGTGAATTAATATGCCAGAGTTGCAGTTTTCCCTTAAAAACAGATGTCTGCGGAACATCTAATTAAGCCACACACCAAATCATTGCAGCTCGGTCATCTCCAACCATTTTCCCTCTCATACGTGTACAGTAAAGCTGTACTGGATGTAGATGTTGTGGCTGTGACCTCAGTGCCCAGTAACCTAAATCACTATTTAAATTATTCACACAATAACGACACCGGGTCACTCTATTATGAACATTATTGCTGAGAAATAGGCTGAGCTGAGGTGAAGGATGAGTCTTATCTTTTGCTGTCAGTCGGAGCATTTGTCATGGTAACGGGTTCCTCAGACCTGTGTTCGGGGTTTTCATTGAGCTTTACATAGCAGATTTATCACAGATCACTGGCTGATGTCAACGTCCCAACATTGAGAGAGATGACCGTCCAAAGCCGTTTGGCTTTAGTACTTTAATTTAAGGCCTGTTGATGCAGTGTGGACAGCGATCTGTTTAGTGCAAGCATACAGTACGTGTAAATCGACCTGCACATATGGAGTAAAATCGCATGTCGTGCTTTTCTGGAGTAAGGATGCCGAATTCACTCAGCTGAGTGGCTTTGACATTAACATCTACATTTACTGATGCTCATGAAACTACACAGACAGAAAAAAACTTTCCGTTTGAGCCAAACAAGACAGAAGAACAGAAACTGTTTTCTCTGTCATTGCTCTTTTTTCCCTGTCAAGAAGCCAAACTCAATTTATGTCAAACAAGGTTTAAAGGACCTTGGGATTAAAGCCATAAACTGGCTGCTGTCAGACCTGAAGCCCTGCTAACAATTTAGTGCCAAACCAGCGTTGTTCAATATCATTTCATATTATATCATGTCACGACACAGTGACAGCTACACATCAGCCCAGTCACAGCTGGTTTGCCCTGAAGAACTCCTCCAATGTCGGCTCCAATCGAAGCTGACTCCACTTTGCTCTGATCTAAAATGGGAAATCTATCTGAAGTACTCTGCGGGGAGCGGCCACAGCTTTTGGTAACGAATGCTAACAGGTCGATCAGGTAATGAGAAGAGATATTTGAGGGGTGGGTGGGGTGGAATGGGGCTGGGGATCCTGTAATGGGCCTGCCAAAAGCCTTCACCGGCTCCATTATAACAGCTAGAGACAGTGCTAATGGAGTACTTGCCTATATACAGAAACAAAACAGCTACAGAGATATTTGCAGCACACAACTGGAATATTTCTTTTATATTCTCTCTGTGATGCCAATTCAGCTCAGTCCTATTTACGTGTGTCAAAGCCCACATGCGCTCTGGCGCAGATGCGATTCGTAAATGTCATTTTATGTTCACACCTGCAGTTTTAAATTGTTTGCTTGATCTATCGAACACACACACACACACACACACACACACACACACACACACACACACACACACACACACACACGGGATGCTTGAACCAAAAGCTTTGTGAAATTTCAACCACAGACAAACTGTCTTTACAAGAATGATGAAGCAGGCAAGATATTGAAAACAAAATCACATTACAGTTAAATATCTGCAATTGCATGACATTAAAAAAACAGGATTTCAAATTGAGAAAACAGTGAACAGTTCTTACATATTCTAAAAATAATATATAACATATAATGAACCAAGCCAACATACTAATTACATTAACTGGTAACAATAAGCACGATAAGCACAAACTTCATGTGCTAAAATTAAATTAATGAGATTTTGAAAATTCCTTGGACGGGTTTCATTTATCAGTAAATTTAATACAAAGTAAAGTTATTATAAAACAAATAAATGAATGTAATTTCTTCCAGGTACAGGAGACATAAATTGTTCTACTTGAGTTTTCCTGTTGATTAAGGCTTTTTCATTTGTTTTTGTTTCTTCGTGTAACCACAGATTTTTAAAAAAAATTTTTTTTAGTCCACAATTTACCTAAATTAAAATGTTATATGGAAATGAATGATCTCACACACATGCTGATTCATCTGCATGCAAGTTTCGATGAATTCCTTTCCACTGTTTGATTAATTTGTGTGCACAAGATAAATGCATACAGTGAGCCAACACCAGACCTGCCTTTCATGCCAAAGCCAGGAAGGAGACTACAGAGTGGGACTTGGCTCATCTTAATAAGACGTAGGCTCCCTTGAAAACATTATGTGATAAATTCTGGGCTCCCAGAAGTACTGCGATATGGTGGTTTGTCGTACATTGTATTCCATGGAATAACAGTTTGTGTACTCGGTGTAGTAAAATGTGGCCTTCAAATACACATTTTTTCTCTGTATCCACTGGCTGCCTCAGTACAAACTGGCTCATTGAGCATCTAAATCCCTGAAACGTTGGCACAGTTCTGTTTGCAACTTTAGGCATTTTCCAAGAAATGTGCTCTTAAATGCACACATTATTATTTTACATACCAACATATATACTGTTTATATTGATCACAATTAATAGTGTGGTTTGAATCATCTTAATTGTTCCTTTCTGTCATAGTTATGTGCGTGTTTATGTCACCTATTTCATCTCAGAAAATGCCTTTTCTTTCATTTCCACACAATTTGTTGTTTTGTCTATGGGCCTCTCACTGAATTGCACATTTGTTTGCAAAGATATAGACTAGAGACCCAAATCCAGGTTTGGCACTTTCCTTGTTCTGTACATCACCGTGTATATATGCTGCTATCTGAACGTCCCTTTAAGAACAACCTCTTGAGCAGAGAGTGATGGAAGAGATGTGAGACCGCAGGAGCAGAAGGACGATGGGACAATTTGTACAATTGGAGGAGAAGGCAGAGAAGGAGAGTGACAGAGGGAGGGTGAAACCTCCACGTGTTTGATGGTGATTGGAGACATCACTTACACAAACAATGAGGCGGAGGATGACAACATCTTCTGCATGACGAGTGTGTTTGTGAAGGCTGTCCTCACACAAGGAAATGGCACTTTGAATCATCCTCACGCCTCAGACATGTATGTACAATGACATGCACAAACACATCTGAAGTCACATGCACGCACAAAGAGATTTCACTTCACATTTTCCAGACTGATGTCATATAAAGTGTGTAACTGCAAGAGGTGGGAAGGAGACATAGGGTCACTTTGTAGGAGGGAGAGATACGCCTTGTTTGTCAGTCAATATGCAAGCACTCAAAGGTGAGAGATAAATGCTGCTCTTGGAAATACGGCCGCATCTGTAACCCAAGATCACTAGATTGTTTAAAAAGAGCTCTGCTCACTCTCCTCTTTCCATCATTGCTCACAGTTTGTCTTCCAAACATAAATGGCCTTGACAACTCACTGGTCTGTGGCCATTCCACAGCGCCATCCTTTTCCTTTTCCCCCTTTTGGGTAATCTGATTTTAAACTGTGGAAGTGGAGGCTCGCACATATTGAGTACTGGCATATCACTGAGCTAAGTAGACAGGCCAAAGTACTCTGCAAGTGGCTTTTGTCTTAGTAGCTGCATTACATATGGCTAACACTTTGAGAAAGGTAGAAGAAATAAAGAAAATCCAGCAAGCATAGTTCTCAGCAAAGTCTCCAGATAGAGGTTTGGAGCTGAGAAACTGCAATTCCCTTCCATCATCTAAAAATGATTTCCTTGAAATGTTTGAAAGTTTTCTTTGCCTTATTTTGAAGTAAACCACAAAAAGACCAAAAATCTATCATAATAAACTGAAAAAACACACAAGTTATGGTACAAAAATATGTTAGCTGTTCAAGTCGCTCAAAGGTCTCATATACAGCTTGTTGATCAAAAGGTCTAGACATAATGAGTTGGTATTAAAGTATTTCTCTATGAAATTAAATATTTCCAAAGTAATAGGCAGCAAGCAAACTCCATATTGTTGAGCAAATATCTTCTGTTATTATTCTGCTTTATCATAACATGTTTGTTTGCTTTAATCGTATATGTTTGGCATTAGCAAGCAACCCATCTGAATTCCAACTCACTTTAAACCAGTTCAAACAAACAAAAAAACAGAAGTCTCTGACAGAAAATAACTGTCATCAGTCTCACTTAAAAAAAGAAAGTGCTTCCTCTCTGAAGTCAAATCCAATTTTTGGGGCCCCATTTGCTGAAGAAAATGTTACCAAAATAAAAAAAAAAATGTGAAAAATGCCACAAATATATATTTTTGATTCATTTCAAATTGAATATGCAGCAGTTAGTGTTTGATTTAAAAATACATTAAAAACTGGGTATATATTTTCTTTTGTTCTCAAGAATTTTGCAAAAAATGATTAATTTGCCTGGATATTTAAATGAGATTCAGTCAAAAAAATAAGTTTAATGATAGAATGTGCTAACTATGCATTTACATAAAGTTTAAGTTCTTCTGCAGGTGGTAAAACCTTTGTTTGATCAGAATCTTCAATAAATCTCATAGACAGTGGCTTCTGTTCCCTTTACACGTAGCAATGAGACTGAACATAAATGAAACATTTACCTTACCTGCCTTCTATCTGCCTGTTAACACTGTCATATAACATGAATGCAATTTGTGCTATTCTGAAATCCCTTTCTTTAATCATTGATTGTTATTCTACTTGTATCAGTGCTATTATTTGTGATTAGTTGTTGCATGTAGATGAGGGGCTTTCAGATGCATGTGATTCCATAGACCTTTCCAGCTGCAGGTCAAAGTGCAGAACACCAGAGACACACACACTTGCACACACACTCAACAGCACCACTGGAGGTGATCATTTTTCAGTGCTCAGCGGAGCAGATGATGCAAACATGAGGCTTGAGCGCAATCCTTTAAGAAAGCCTATAGCACATTTTGTGATGCCTGGCGATATGGATTATGTTGTAGATTGGATGTTTCCCTAAGCAGATACCACAGAGCGCAGTTACAGCATGTTTCACACTAACTCGTGAGCACCCACGCTAGTGCCAACACGCGTGCTATAACAGGGCTCCTCCTCAGGTGTGGTCTTCCCAGTTACAGACCATCAGTTGTGCAATCCACCATATTCTACTGCCAGGCTAATAAATGACTTGTGTCAGAGGCGGTGTCAGTCTATTGCTTGCTCATTTTGAGCTTGCGTAGGGGTTGGAGAGGAGCTTTGCATTCTCTGCCGTTCTGCTCGGTGACTGGCAAAGTCCTGACTTTATTGATTTCTTTCTTCACTGCTCTTTGTCAAAATATCCAACTGCAGACCTTAAAGACCTCCGCCATTGCTCGACATCTGCAGCCACACACGGCTTCTCTTATAATGGTCGGCTCCGGCACTTTGTTTTTTGAAGGGGGAGGAAGGGATGATAGGCTGTGTGAGTGGAAGATGATTGGAGAACACAATCTAAAGCCTCTGCAGCTCTCTCTTTCTCTGTCTCCCTCCCTTTCTCTCTCACTGTTTTTCTCTGTATCTCTCTCGCACTCTCTCTCTATCTTCCCAGTCTGACACAGAGAAAATATTGTACACTGACTGGCTCCCATTGAATCCACGTTGTGATTCATCGCCCAATTTCAAACTGCCAAGCAGCTAAATTGCACCAGGTCTGCCAAAATTCATCCCAGGAACACGCAGGAGATGTGAAAAATTAAATGTCATCGTGGCACAGTGGAAAACTTTCACCTCTCATCGAGCAGAATATGCTCGCTTCATTCTGTACTGATGGATGATGGCCTGGGGCTATACTTAACCTACTTAGTAATGTCATGTACCGCAGAATGTGTTTACTTTTGAAAAATAGTGAGAAAACATAAACTCTATCAGAGCTTGACATCTGCGCATTCTTCCTCCAAATAAAGTGGCTTTTTATGTTGATGCAGGAATGAATTTTCCCCTTCATCAGACTTGTTTGCTGTATATCATGCACTAACACTGGATGTGTAAAATAATGTATGCCAGCTGAAAAGACGGATACCGTTTCTAAATAGTAGGAGCTATCTGTTAGGCTTTGGCGCTTACTGGTAGATCAAAAATGTTCTCACGTGGATCCACTTTAGCTACCAATTTGAAGTTCTATCAGGGAAAGTTCAGGCAGTCCAGACATTTTGAAGAGATAAAGGTACATTATTGAGCGTGAATTAGAGAGAGGGCGAGAGACAATGGGTTGAAAAGCAGAGAAAGGATAAGGTTGGGAGGCACGGAGAGGGTAGGAGGGCTGAGCGATGACTGGCTACTTTAGCAATTAAAATGTGGGGCAAAGACACAGAGGCTTGGTTTGACCGAGAGACTGCACCATTCATCATCCCAGCTGCCATAAAGCAGGAGTAGATGGAACCTTTGATTTGAGCTTCACAGGAACATAAATCAAAATCCAAACCATGGCCTGTCAGGGCCATCGCCAGAATAACCCATTTGAGAGAGGGAGAAAGAGGAAGAGAGGGGAGGTAAGGTTGGAGAGAGTAAAGGTAGTTACTTTTCTGGCTTTGCACTCCATCCCACACACACTCGCACACAAAGACACGTGCAGTTTACAGACACACACCTTTGTCCCTCCATATGTATTTGATGTTCAGACGCAGCTGCCTCACACCTCTCCGCAATATCGAATCTAGGGATCATTGATCAAGTGGCTGGGTCCTGTCAGTGGCCAGTGGTGTGCCTGACCCACCCCGCCCTGGCAACATCTACCCGTCCACCCCCCTCCTATCTTCATACCCTCGTATACAAGGCAAAGAACAAGGAAGTGAGGTCATGCCGCGTGTACAGCCATCCATCTAAATAGCATGACAACGACAGCTAATAAATCATTCATTCATTGTTTAATCTATTGTCTGCCAGGGCAAAAGTCATGTGGCTGATATGAAGACAGATTTACCCCATGCAGGTGGGGCCCGTTGGAGAGGGATTTTTACTGTTACTGGTTTCCTTATCAATTAGTAATGTGTTCATTATACCTTGGAGCAATTATAACCACTAATGATTGAAATAACACGGAGGCTCTTTTATCAAGTGAGTGCCAAAGTAATTTAAGCCAATTTAGTCATACATTTTATTTTCGCTGTAGGCTTTTGGGTTTGAAGCACTGTGATTGACTCGCTTTACTGAGTGAAAGATAAATGATTGCTCATCTACGAGTTATTTCAATGTTACATTCACCTGCACACGTGCCCGAGTGGCTCTAATAATACATTCATTTGGGAGGGTTGTGGATGAGGCCCCTGACTCACTAGCAAGGTCAGGGAAGGTTCATTTTAAATGCAACGTGCAATTCCAGAAGGATGAATATTTAGGTTCATCTTCTCCACTGTGAGCCATGTTTAATTTATTATAATTACAGAAAGTCTGAGTGAAGGCAGTGTGTTATGAGCAGAGGTAACAACCCTAACATAACCCTATTACGGAAGAGGTTATGTTCCCCCAGTGCAGAATCAATGTAAAACACGTGACCTGAAACAGCTCAGGACAGGTTAATGAGGCTATGTTTGGGACATGCATCTCATTAAGACAGCCAGAGGGAAGGTCAGTGAGCATCACTGTTTACCTTAGCCCACCTACTAACAGAATCATCTCACAAAAGCAGGACAAAGTGCTTTTAAAGACCAGCAAATCATCACACTGTTATGATATGACTCAGATACAAAAAAGCACCCGAGCACGCATTCCAGTTGGGAAAGGTCACAAGCTCACATTCAGCGGCAAACGCTGTCGCCATGTTTGACCTGTTGTTAAAGTGACAATAGCAATTGTTTTATGCCAGGTGACCCTGATACACAATATGATTTAGACGCTATAAAAGCCGATGAGGTAGCGTTGATCTCGAGAAGACTATCAATGCTGATGAATGATTGAGCTCGCGAGGTGATTGAAGTTGGGAGACCATGAGAAGATGCGTGTTCATTTATGTGGCGGTGTACGGCAGCCAGCAAGCGGTGTGTGGCACGCCTGTCTGTGCCCGCATGCGGAGCGTGGCATTAGTCAGTGTGTAAAGCCCTACCAGTCAGACGGGAGATGGGTTGAGGGAGATGAATGGGAGGCAGGTTCACTTTATTACTGTCACTCTGCTCTCTCCCAGTCTGCCTCAACCTCCCCACTACCACCCATCCATTAATCACATGTTACTGCCTCCTCCCTCCCTCTTTCACTGTCTATTTCTCCTCCCTCCACCTTCCCGCTCCTCCTCCATCTGTCCCTCTATTTTCAAACTCAAACGTACTGTACCTTCTCCTCCTCACGTTCCCTTTCAATCACAGTATCGGTTTCTGCCTCCAGTTTGCCACGTCCTCGTCCTGAGATCTGCTCTTCACCAAGCCCGTGCAGTCTTAAAAATGATTCATCAGCATAAGTAAGTGATTCTTTTGGATAACAGTGGAGTTTCTTATGGGACTTATGGCTTTTGTCCTGTGTCTCTGCTCTCTTCTCTTTACACCCACCTCCAGCTGGTAAATGGAGTGGTTCTTATAGTGTTTTTAAACACTCAAAGCACTTTTTAACTGTGGCTTTCCCTTCCTGAGCCTGGTTCTGTTAACAGTGAGTTCTCTTTCCCTCTGTCCCCCTTTGAGTTGTGTGATTTTTGAGGTTTCTTTCTAATATTGTAGGGTATCTACCTTACAATATGTAACGCCTTGAGGCACCTGTTGTTGTGAATTTGCGCAATATAAATAACACATAATTGAAAGAAACTGAACAGACTATCAGCTAGTTTCAGTCTGTTCAATTAAACTGGGTTTCGCTATTCAAACATTTTGAACACCTTGATTTTAACATTTCAGCCTCTACCGTCATTTTTTTTTCTGGGGTCAGAAACGACCAATTTTGGACAATAGAACTGAGCGCCAAGCTATCAGCTAGTTTAGTTAGCAGTTAGCATCTATGGACTGCACAGGTTCATAGCACAAACAGACATACCTGCTAATCAATCCAAAGTAACATGCTTGGTATAAATATACAAATTATACATTTAAAAAAAATGAAAAATTTTATGAATGAATAAATGAGCTTTACTCACTAAAACTGGAACACAAAGTTCTTGGACAGGCAGCAGAATAGACCATGTTTTAAGATTATTTAAATACTCCAAAAGCTGGACCTCTTGACAGCACCAGTGTGTGCTGTCAAGAGGTCCAGCTGTGTAACTTAGATTAGCTGAGGAGAAGCCCGATGACAAGACTTCAGTCAAATGTGTCCATATCCACTTTGAACTGATACTGATTACGCCTTTAGAAAAGCCTAAACAGAATTTAAACTGCTGATTTACCGCTGTTATGAAGGTGGAAATTACATAGGATTCAAAATCTCTGTTTTAAGAGTGACTTGGTTAAGAGGACAGCAAAGACTGTAGCAGTGAAAAAATATACACAACCGCACAAAAGGTTCTGCTCTGTGGTTTTGCATATTTAGGCAGCGCTTTCAGAGCCCGCCTCAAGTGGCCATTCCAGGAACTGCAGTTTTTGCCACCTCCGCTTGGTTCTTTTTCAGCCAGCCAGAATGGTGCTTGAATAAAACTTTTAAAATGCCTACAGATCATGTAAGCTTGTTACATATTAATTTAAATCAATATAATAAAGTTGATGTTTTAAGATAACAAGCTGGTAAAGTTGTGTTGTTCGACTGGTTTATATTTTAGTGGAGTGTATTCTTTTATGTGCATTATAAAGCTGGGCTAGGTTTAAACTTACAGTCAGCTGGTGCAACTGGTTCCTGGTCCATAAGCATGTACACTGTTATAGCTGAAACACTACACATCAGTGTGGAGCAGCAGCATTACCCAACCCCTGCAGTGATGCCACCAGCCTTCCCTCTGTCCCAGCAGCTATCAGGCTCTCTGCAGCTCCCATGGGCCACATGTCAGACAGTAGTGCTGTGTTGATGCTTTTGCTACATACTGTATTTATATATATATAGCCAGCTAGCTCTTCCTCTCAGGGGTACCTGAACGAGCTGTGCGCTACGTGGATACCAGGGCTGAGGGGGAGTAGGGAGGGAAGAAGGAGAGGCCCCCATAGGCTGGCCGTGCCGCTGTTCCCCCGGATCCTATCGGCTAATGGGTCGGTAGGGATTTGGGGAGGGGGGTGGAGGTGGACAGAGACGGATGGCTCCTGACAAACTCACACTGACAGCCAGTGAATACAGGGCAGCCTAGCAGAAAGGTCAGAGCAGGGATGGATAAAGGACCGCTTGACTTTCAAAGTTTCACCCTGCTTGGTGCCACCGCACTGTCAGTGTGGGGAAAGAAGTGTTTACGGCTCGTCAGTTGGTTTTTCTGTCAAGCTAGCCATGTGTCTTTGCTAACCACCTCTTCATCACACACATGAAAGTTTTAAATTCCCACAAATACTCATACCCTGTGCTGCACACAAACACATTTGCACTAACGGGCAAGAAATTTCTAAAGTGACACTGTCCAATTCCAAGTGCAGCACATATATGCAACAGCACTGAAATTCTCATTAAGCCTTTAGTAAGCTGTGTACCTTCAAGGAGAAAAAATCAAACCCTCTCTAAATGAACTAATGCTGTTCTCACCCTGGAGGCTCAGTTACTGTGTGTGGATGTGTTTGTGCGTAGGTGATGTGTTTATTGACTCCAGTAGAGGAGTGGATAAGAGGCGAGGCTCTGACTGAAGAACACTGATCCAGTCAGATGTCACCGGCCCTCAGAACTGCCTCTAATGGGGCCCCAGGGACTCTCTATCTCTCTTTCACCCTCTTCCTCCTTCTCTCCCTGCCTCAATAGCTCTCTAAAGCCAATCTCTTTTTTGTATATCTGCCCCTGGCATTCTGTTTCTATTGCTTTGTGTATTACTGAAGCTACTATTACATGTGTGACTTAATGTTTAAATCTGCTACATAAAGTCTCCCCTGCAATGTTACTGGATGAGGCTGAAAGATTTATTACATTGTAAAGAAATTGTTTGAGATTTCGGAATTACCTGTATTTGATTTTGTTGGAGAAGTTTGGAGAAGTCGCCTTTGCCTCTACTAAGACATTAGCATAATATAACATAACATAACATAATAACCAATGTAGACTTTAAATAGGAAAACCACAAGGTCAAAATAAACACGATGTATTGACTTAATGTTTGGTATTATGATATAATAATTTAAGAAATTTAAAGGTAGCTGAACAGTTTACTGTAGCTTAGTGGCTGCAAAACTCCCAGTGAGACGATGAATAGACATACGGGTTCCCTTTGTGTATAGACAACTTATAAAGCTACAGTTACAAGTGTCATCTTTCATATTGGATACAATAATAAAGTTCCACTGAATAGTTGGCTAATCTCCCTTTGAAAACTCTCACCTTGACCATTTTAAGCATGGCTGTTATGTATTTACATTTTATGCTGGCTGCACCATTTATAGCGACTTTCTCGTGTGCATCTGTGATTACCACTGACTTCAAACTTGTGCAGAGAGCAAACACAAATGTTGGTGTCATGCTCACCTAACTTTAATGTTGAGGTGTCAAAGGGTTAGTCTCCTGCTACAAGCCAGACATAAGCTTTCACTGCCTCAGTAGACTACTTAAGAGGTGCCACATTTTAATCAGCAAGAAAGAAAATTTCTTGTATAATCAATCTTAGCTTGGCTACATTTAACCAACTAAAAGGGATGACCTACTATGCCAGGGCAAAAATGCCCCTTGCAGTCCAACTTACAATTGACTGTACGATTGCTGCCTGTCATTCACCTTTCTAACATTTCCTGTCTGTCTCTCCTGCCCTGTCAGAATAAAAAGCAGCCTAAATAATCCAAGTAGCAAAAGTGCTGCTGATATGAAATGCCATATATTCTGCAGAAGCTGCAACAGCGTAGTGCAATCATCAGTAAATCTACTTTATTCATTCTTTTGACTGATATGTCACCTAACATTTGAGATAAAGCACATTCTGCCTGATTACTTGTGAAACTGTCCACACTTAACCACATTTGATTGCTTACTTAGTGTGAGTCTCATCATGCAAAATCAGCGAGGACACAACTCGTCAGCGGACCGGAGGAACCGGAAGGGACAGTTCCTGGCAGGACATCCACTCCTCCCACCGCTCCCAGAAGGCCATGCTTCAGCCATGTGTCCATCATCACTGTCGGGAGGCGTCCATTTTTGAGTCCTCGCGTCCTCCATCTGAGGCACCCCTGTCTCTTTGACGAGTCGTGTGACCTTTTCCCCACATCAGGTGTCGTGCTCGGTTACGTCAGGGTGGCGGCTGAGTGTCAAAATGTGGTCCTGTTTGTGTCGGTCGGCTCCGTTAATGGTTTTACCCAAAGAGCACCGCTTTGGAGTCAAACAGGATCTGATGTGAGATGACAGGGGTGACAGAGACAAGGCCGGCCTGGCTGTGTTCTACGAGGTGGCCCTGGCTCGACAGGAAGCATCCTATTAAGACACGACACACTGTTCATTATCAGCATAGTGGAGAGCAGATCTCAGGATGAAATAGTGTATCTGTACGAGGGAGTATGTGTTTTTGACACCTCAAGACAAGCGAAGGGCACTGAGGAGGCAACAAAGAGGCCCAGGGAATCATTTGCAATACATCAGTCAGATCACATGTGAAGCTACAAAGGATAAAATGCAGGAGACTAATGTGAAAGTTGGGATGCATGTGTTTAGAGGATGCCTCTGATCCTACACAGTCAGTATAAGTCGTAACCTCGTTTGTTCTCTCTCATTAGATTTTTAGATGGCTCAAAACAGCCTGTGCTCACACACCATTGCCTGACCATGTTATATCTGACTGGGACACCAGAGCTAGCATCCGCTGGGCTCCCCTGAGGCTTCCTTCTCACCCCTCACTGTTACTGTACAATGACTGGAACTGGGGTCAGCCAAATGCCCTATATTTTCCTGTAAATTTGCAACACACTGTAGCATTCAGGACCAAACACTATTTGAGTGCTATGTGTCATTATTCTTGTGTCACGATTTTCTTGGAAGTGCATTAAAAGGGGCCCTAACAAATGTGATTTGAGAACACAGCTACTCCTTTGTGCAGCATATTTAGAGAAATATTTGCTCGAGTGAAACACCTCTTAAACGGAGGGTTTGTTCCAGCGTTTAAACCTGTTTGAAAGACCTGTTTGAAGCCTCGAACATTTGGCGTTAATAGGGCAGAACGGCAGGGTGTATTTGATAACCACAGCAGCTACAGTATGACATCCACAGCCAAACGATGGCTACCAGCTCTGCAAACAACCACCACACCCTCGATCCATTTTTATTGTATTTGAGCAGCAGTGTTATATTTCCTGGCCTCCCCTTAGCACCACACACACAGGGCACTCCAAACAAAAAATCCATACTATCGACCCGCCAATGTCACCACAATTACTCTTCCCAAACAGCCATTGAGGACAAATTACATCTGCACTGCCTTTTCACCCGGTCACTATGGCTGAGCAGTAGCCCCCTCATGACACCTCCTCCTCTCAGCCTCTTGTCTCCGTCCCTCCATTTGCCCCCTAACTGAAGTCTGGACGGAGATACGCAGAGAGGGGTCGCAACAGGGGACGGGGCAACAAAAGAGCAAAAAAGGACTAGCAGCTTAGACTACCTCAACACTTCATGAAATATGGCTTCAGCTTATCAGTGATCACACAATTTCAGGCCCTCCGGGCAGCTGCCACCAAGTGTGCAACAGTTATTCTGCCTGAACACTCGCTCATCAAAGCAGATATTTTCCCCCACATTGACATCTAGCGTGGGCAACCAAAAGAAAAAAACAAAAAAAACCTGCCTGATATTTGCATATGTCGTATTAGAATGGGTGATGTTCAAATATCATCTTCGTGCCAGTGGCAGATTCAAGCTGAGAGCTGCATCTTCCTCTGCACCCGGGCAGGCCTCCAGTGGTGAGAGGTAATCTCGCTCTGAGGTGTGAAGAAAACCACTTCCCATGTTTACATGAATACAGAAGCCCAACACCACAGAAAACCCTCTGGTATTGATTTCCCTGTCTGTATACACTGCCAAAATCATTTATTCACTATTGGCAGCGGTACTAGCAACAACCAGCGTTTAATGCTCTTAGCTATTAAGTTTCTTTGCAAGTAATCTCAGAGAACGTTGTCCCCCCTCCAACAGCAGACAGGGTGATTGAATTTTCCTGATGTTACGATGGCCCAAGAGGACATTTAAATGACTTCTGGTGCAGGTGGCGTATACCTGGGTGTTGGAGTTTGATTCTGTTTCAGACGCTGTGTAAGGTCCCCATTCTGAATCAGGACCATCAGTCACCGCCCACACATACACACACACACACACACACACACACACACACACACACACACACACACACACACACACACACACACACACACACACACACTCACATTGCCTTTTACCTTCATCTTAAACAATGAAAGGCTCTACACTCTTTTAACTGTAATAGCTCCAATGCCATCTACTCAGTATTTCTCTTCATAGAAGCAGTCGTGCAGAACTCTTTCTCTCGGAGGCACATCAGCCGTTTCGATTAGATTTTCTACAATATTTTAAAGAATCAAAGCAGGTTTTTACTTAATGCCCTTACATGTGGAGCAACATGCAAAGGTGTTTCTGGGGTATCTAGAAAAGAAAGTAAATGAATATATCAGTCAGTTTATTAGGGATAACTGTCCTCCAAGTCAAGCACCCACTGCAATATTTTCCCCCAAAAGGTTTCGCTTTGCTCTTGAAGAAATAAATGCTGTAAAGAAAGAAAGAAAAATAAAAGCGAAATAAATAAATCTTTGTTTTGCTGGAAGACGTGGAGGCATGAAGTCATACATCAACAAAAATCTCATATTCTTGAACATGAAATATTTGAATGACACAAGCTATTTGACAGTGTCACTTTCAGAAAAAAATGTGTACGGAATAGGCACCGAGAGATTTTCATATTCCGTGGGGGAAAAGATGCAATTGTATTTTTGCAGATACTTCCACTGTGTTTAGGCTCGAGATGATCGAAGCAAAGGCAACGTTTCAAACAGTTTTGTACAAAATATTTATCCAAATAAATCAAAGCGCTTCCAATTCACATGACAACCTATTAAGCTCCCTCTCTAGATTTTGCATTAATGCACAAATCTGCATTGTAACACTAAAGCTCCACCTATCAAGAGCTTGTGCGTGTGTGAATCATTCATGCATCTGTAAGTGTGTATCTGTATGATATATGGTGATCAGTCACAGGAGGGGTTTTTACTGCGTGATTATTTCTGCTGTGACACTAACGAGCTTCGGCTGCAGATCCACTGCAGACCAATTACACCGGAGAAGAGGCTGCTTGCTTATTACACTCGGATAATCAGTGGGTTTTACCCTCCATGTTACAGCTCCTGCTACACACATGAACATTTGATTTTCTCAGGATGTGCATGACTGAGTGGTGCATTTATTTTCCTATATATGTGTGTGTCTGTCTCTCTGCGTGTGCATATATTACAACTCTGCTATTCCGATAGACAGCAGGCCATTGTATGTGATGCTGTGCTGTCTATATCGTGGAGCTCCAGCTTGTTGATTTATCACTTCTGCATTTTGTGCCAGAGCTCTCCACTTGATTGTGTCTTTGGTGCACTAATATGCCACCTCTGCATGTGTCACATTGTGACCGGGTTCTGTATGAGGGATTTGTGACTGGAGGGGAACCTTGCAAGCAGGAGACCTACGAGGACAGAGAAGATGAGGGGAGAAAGAGGGATTAAAATCTCTCTGTATTCAGTGATTGGGTTATTCTGGAAAGCACTGTCAGCACTTTCCACAAAGAGTTGCAGAAAACCAAAAAGGGGGGTTGGGGAGATCTTTTGATGTACTGTATACTGTACCCGTGTGCATATGAGTGCATGTGTGTGTGTGTGTGTGTGTGTGTGTGTGTGTGTGCATGTGACGCACTCTAATCACCTTAATTATTTCCTCTAATTACCTGCAAACAGCTAATGAATTCCTCAGGAATCCTATCATGTTGTGTATGTGCTCACATCATCATCCGTTTTGCACGGCTGCCATTAATTTGCTCATAAACAAATACAATTAGCATAAAATGTTTCATTACAGGCTCATATATCCGGTTTAGTCCCTGGTTAGGGTACGAAACAGCTCACCAACAGCACACACAAAAAGACAGCATTTTTCTGCATTTCCCCTCATGCCTAATAAACGGTTTGATGAAATGAATGTGGATTAGAAAAATATTTCACGGTGTGTGTGTGTTTGTTGTCCTTGCGGATGCTTATGTGTGCACTCGTATCCATGTTTGCGCGCGTCTCTGTTTGTATTTGTGCGTGTTGCTTATTTTTTCTGCTTTATAAATTTTCCATCCAAGGTCGTCTGGAGAAGAGGGACAATGGACTCGGTCCTGGGTGGACTGATGATGAATGTGTACATTTCATGACAACAAAAGCATAATGACCTTATTCTATAATGAATGGATTCATCATTAAAAATCTCTGGCCTGCGGCAAAGTCTTTTTTGCATATTCTGATGTCACGTCCTCTCTGAACATCACATGCATTTGTAGTCTACGCCTCTGGAGCAGTGCGTGTGTACGAGTGGGTCTGTGTGCATGAGCTAGTGTCTGCATTCTTATTTGTGCAGGTATACCTTTGCATCTCCTCACATGCATGCGTTTGTGGTACCTGAGGAAACTATGGCACACGTTCCCAGCTCAAATGGACCGGTGTTTGAGCCCTCTTTGTCGCAGACATGTTTCCAGACATCTTCAAGATAGCAAAGTCTGTACACGCCATCTTTCCTGTGACAGAGATGAAACCTCCAGCTGAGACTACTTAATGTCACCAAAGCTCAACAGTGGGAAACTGTTTATCAAATGTATTGAAATCTTCATTGCACGTTAAATATGATCTGAAGTGTTAAAATGTTTTCTATATGTCTATACTAATAATATAGCATCACAGCTACTTCACAACATATTTTAGTAATTTTTTATTGATTAGGACCAAACTACTGTTTCAAATCACATTTGATTGGTTTTATTATCTCTTGCGGAGATTTTTTATTTTCTACTCCCCTTTATTTCAGTCATGTTGTGGTTTTAGTCTGCTAAATCTATCCAAAAGCTATTATAACTAAAGTGGTTTTTATATTAATGCATCAGTAATACTAAAATAATAGAATAACACTCAAAAGTATTATAATCTAAATTATTATATTAGGGATTTACTGCTGATACTGCTCACCAGAACTCCTACTTGTAATTTAATCATTTTATATTGAATTATTATTCTTAGTAAAAGCCTATTTTCAGCTTTCCTGCAGCCAGCCGGCACCCTGATTTCACATTAAAAGGCTTCACAAACATAGCGTGATTGATTGACAGCGGTCAATTATCAGGTCCTCTCTGGGCCGTATTGATCTCTGTGCAAGATTAGTATCTTTTTCTCCAGCTCTCTGTCCTGCAGGTCATGTTACATGGTCTGACCCTGCCAAGGATACAAATGGCATATACATCTCCTGAACCGCTCCAAATGTCACCTGCCAGACAGGCGCACAGAGGATGAGGAGTCTTTTTTTTTAACGATTGTTTTGCGTGTGTGTGGTTTTTTTTTTTTTGCAAAATATGCAGAAGAATAGACAGATTGTCAGGAAACACGAGGAAAGAACAGGGAGTGGCCTGCAGTAAAAGACCAGGTACGCTGAGGTTAATCATTTAGCTATGACGTCACCTCTAGCGTAGAGGGGTTTAGGAGTAACCATACATAATGGAGAATGCAAGCTCATAGGTCTAAAGGATCACGATAGAGATGCTGCTTGTTATACAATGATAATTATTTCATCTGACAGCCTTAGATCTGCTCCTGTTTTAGGAGCAGATGAGTCCTGCTTCAGGATGTGTGCTCTGCAGGTCTACGTTTTCAAGAGGTGAATCAGGTAAAGAACATTCAATTAGACTATCTAACACAGAGTGACAGTCTTACCGAGGGCTCGACCACACCAGTGCATTTCGCTGATCTGCCTCAAAAAACCCACTGAATTTAGAAGCCACAGTGGCTGTACTGTACAGCAGTGGGGGGGAGGAAGCGGTGGAGTCCGGGTGCCAAGTTGAGAATTCAGAGCTTTCCTTCTGTCTGTAGTCAGGTGGGATGACAGGGGGCGAGTGCTGGTTGGTGGCTCTCCGGCGGCTCTGACAGCCTGTCACAGGGAGATCACTGCCACATGCCTGTCTGTCCACAATGCTGACGGCTGACCCGTCCAACACGGCCCGGCCTGCTGGTCATGCCATCCCTGTCTGCTGTCGGACGTCTCTGACAGCTGACAAGACACCTGGGACACGGCCGGCAGGGGCCAGAGCGCTGCTACCTGTATAGACATCAGGATTTACTGCTGCCAAGGAGAAGAGTGTGGAGAAGGAGGAGGAGGAGGGAGCATACACAATTTATTTTCAATAAAAGGATCACATACTCTGCTTTCTCAACTCTATATATATACATTATATAAATTTGCCTTCAATTGATGAACCTTTCTCAGTAAAATTAATCCAGGACAATTTAATTCAGCATTTTCCTTAAACTAATACATGCAAGTTGCTCTGTTTGCACACGTGTGCACTAATTACATTTTTCACTGCATAACTCCCTTTAGATGTGGAGACAAAGGAGGCTGATGGCTGGAGTCTAGGCTACTGAAACATATGGGCCATGTCATTTATCACGTCCGCTGGTGAAGGAATGAGAGCCCATCAGTGGCCTGGCATTGATCCCTGCATGGGCCAGCCATTGTTTTCAGCAGCACCTGGTGGAGTTCTGTCTGCAGTATAGGGGAGGAGGAGACACACAGAGGGTGGGAGAAGATTAGTCTGGGGAGGGAGGTGTTAACATTTTCTGGGCTACTCATTAAAAGTCACAGAAAAGTAGAAACAAGAGAGAAGTTTGACTTTTGATGCTTTTTTCTCTCGTATTTCTTTTCTTAAAATAAGGATCTTTAGGGTTTTAGTCCAGTTCTGTGGATGGATAGTGCCTTTTTTATCCTTGATTTTATTTTATTTTCAGTGTTATTTAATTATTTTATTTAGTCTTTTTAATGAGCTGTTGGATATTTGAAAATAAAGTATTTATCCATCTCCAAAGTGTTTATGAAATGGTGGTAGCTGTATGTATCCTTCAATACTACAGCTCCCAGAATTCGGAGGACTAGAAACACTCCACAAAAACTACTTTGTCAGAAATACTAAATAAAAGCAACCAAACAAACTCACACAGTAGATGCGAGAAACAAACAGTGAAATTTACAGGGCTAATTATAGAGAGTCAAGAATGACTTCTGTTGCAAATGTGCCACTGGTTTGATTTTAATTACAATCTGACAGACTTTAATTATCATTGTGTATTTTACAGTAAATAAAACAATCATAAACTCTAACCTCACAGTTATGTGTACATAAGTAAGTAAGTATATGTTTAGTGCTTTTACAGCATTCGGGAAACTTGCATTATGACTATATATCATGTCTTTAAGATTAATCTGTCATCTTGCCCTAAAATGTAAGAAGATGGTAATAATTAACATATGAGTGAAAGTAAGAGTAAAGAAAGAAAAAATTTTTTTACTATAATATTCCATTTCTTGGCAATGTTCGGGCTTACCAAGAAATCATGTTTACATGAACATAGCTAATATTTCGAGGTGTAATGCTCTGAAAAGAAGCTCTAATATTTTCACCTGGCTTTGTTTAAAAAACACACACACACACATTTGCTTGCTCAGCATTGTTTGTCTGCAGTAATTCATCACGCAGGCTTTGAGCTATTGATGGAGCCAGCATCCTATAGCAGGCCCTTGTCAATGATTCACTCACTAAGCCCATCTGTCAGGCGCCCTCTGCTTCTCCCCCTCTTCATCTCAAACACCACTGCTGTTCAGCTCGACCCTCCTCTTCCTCGGTGATGGATGGACAAAGTCCTCGATGGCCGCAAATGGCCGCATTCAACGCAAGAGCACCTCACTGATTCGTTTGTTGTGTAATCCTGCCTTAAAAATCCAGTTAGTTCTTGTCTCAAAGTCACCTGTGGCACAGACCAGAAACCATTTACAAGGCTGAAAGAGAAAGGCTTTGTGGGAAGGTGACTTCTGGAGGTGATTGGTAACTATTTGAGTATTCGCAGCTTAGCTGAGGAGAGTGATCAATAAATCAGCTGCTCTCAGAATCCATCACAATTGTGCCACTAAATGCTCTTAATGCAGTCAGTGATAAACTATGGCCAGAGCACTTCTGGAAGGATCCGGTGAATCCTTGCAGAGCACATTGCTCGAGCACTGAATCACATGGTGAGGGGATGAAGTAACTCTCTGGGACTGAAAAGAAACCTGAGGATCCTGATGTGAGTACAGATCAGTGGTGTGGGGCAGAGCTCAGGTGTGGCAAAGAGTGCCATCTGTGGGCTGATCATGAGAACTGCATAATGAGATGGGATAAAATCAAACTGAAATCTCGACTTTCCTTTTTTTTAAATCACTCTAAGTTCATTCTTAATACTTAGGACAGGAGCTGGAAAATGTTAACACAGCAGCTGTTTATTGGCTTTCTGGGAAATTTCAACTATATCACAAATAATTTAAATAAACACTTAATTGTCACATGTTTCTGATTGTTTGGTCAACAACTGACTAGCCTGATACAGGTCAGGTCAGAGGTGTAGGGCCCTAACAGTGCTCCTCTTATTCCTCCTTGCACAAAGGAGCAGATACTGGTCCTGCTGCTGGGTGGATGTTCATCTACCACCCTGACCATCATGCACTGGCCCATTTCTTGGTATCAAACTGCCCAGACTGTGCTGGGAGACATTCTCGTCACGGCATGAATGAATGCGCCATCCCAGGGGAGCTATTCAACCTGTGCAAGTTGATTGGGCCCCATGTGCCAACTCATGCTATCAGTAGTGACAAGGACACTTGCAAAAATCAAAACTAAGAAAAAGTCAGGAGGGATAAGGAGAAAGTAATGGTCTGTGGTCCAAACTCGCATAACTGTTGACTTTTTGAGGGTTGCCTTCCTGTTGCCTCTCATATGTTGTCCGATTAATTTGCACCTAAGCAGATAAAATAGGTTCAAGCAGTTTATCCTTAACAACTAGACCAACTCGATTAAACGTTTAACTGACTTTTAGTTATACTGTGACGATCAACTGTTTCCAAAATGTTTACTTAACTTTTTTCAGAGCAGTGTACAGGATATACTCCAAAACTAACTGCAACACATGCACACTAACATCGAATATAATACTGGGTTAGTGCAACATACATTTAGTTTTTTAATTTTATTTAATTTAAAATCTCGGTATGGTAGAAAGTTGAGAAGAAAATCCAAAGCAGAGAGTTGAAACAGAGCTCAGTTTAGTTTCAATCTATTTTCAGAGTGTTTAGCTCTATTTAAAAAAACAAAAACAAAAGGAAACTATGATACAGAGGAATACATATTACAGTGGAACAGAGCCATTCAACCGCCCCAGTCTCATTAAACACTGAAGCACCGTGAGCAGCTTTGGTGTTGACAAACAGACAAAAACTAAAATTAAAACCTTTGCTGCATATTTTTTTATGTATTTCAAATTTGTGTGCTACATTTTTTAACACCTGCCTTTACATTTCTGTTTAATTTTAGTTACCTATGCTACATTTGGACTCTTCTCCCAGCTGTTTTAATGGGGAAGATTAAAGATCTTTAAATATTTTCTTGCAGAGATTCCCTTAGTACCTCTATCTATCAGTTAGTCTATCGCCAACACACAACTACACAAATTCTTTCAAATACAGTGTTGAAACTGATTCATCGACCATATCTCAGGTTAAGTACAAACTAATTGATCTCTAATTCTTCTCGTTCACTCCACTTATTTGTTAACGATATTGTTGCAGTGTGCAGTGATTAATTGAGGCCATACATGGTGCATTTACAGTAAGAACCATGTCAGCAAACCTCTGGCAAAATCAGGTTTCCTTTCCATCCATTTTAAAACAAAAGACTGTGAGGTGAAGCATAGTTGCTGCATCTCCAGCTGTGCAGAGATCACCGCAGCTTTCACTCACCCTCTGAGAGCCTGGGCCCTCAGCAGTGACCCCCCTCACATCAAACTTGACTGCTCATGTCCTGTCTGCATGCCGAGTTGTCGTGTAGGCTGTGTCGCTCTGTCACAAGACATGTCCCACATTTGCAGCCGCCACCGTTGGCCAGCAGGATGAGAGCGTCTGTCAGGAGAGCTGACACGCATGCCACTTTACTGGGCGACTGACAGAGGGCCACGCCACACTGTCACTTCTTCCAGATCTATTGCCTGAGGATAAACACGGACACACACACACACATACAAAGAGACTCACGCATGTTAATAACACAAGAGTAAACAGAGTTGGAATCTCAGAGAGTGACTGACTGACAGGCTGACTGGGTGACCGACCAGGGCTGAGGAAGCTGGAGCACTGTGTCACCCCTCATTCTTACAATCTCCAGCTGTCACATCAAACACTCTGCTCCTGTGTTGCTCCTCCTACTTACTCAACTCCACCACCTTCTCCCGTCCCCTACCTTACGTACTGATATCTCATCAGAAATCTGTACTGCAGCGCTAAAACTCACAGTCCCAGCATGTTAGTCTTCATGTGTACTTTTTAAAACATCATTTATAGTACATGGCTGTATCTTATATGGTTCCTCCTCCTATTCATTCTGTTGGATCTGTGGGGCGTTGTGTTTTTAATAGTTCTTACAGACTTATGAAAGGGTTGATTTTACTTTCCAGTATGAGTCCCATTACTTTAATATTACTCCATAACACATGTAAGTGTTCTGAGACCAATTGATGCAGTTTTATTAGATCCTTTTTATTTATTTTTGCTTGATCTAAGGAACAGCTGCTCAGCACTTCAATTTAGTGTTAAAAGACATGCTGAATGTGTTTTGACACTGTCTTGTTAAAAAAAGGAAGTGAGACCCTCCCTAGCAAGCTGTCACCCCGATGGCAGCATATCTTCATATAGTACTTCATATATTAGCTATTTATCATTCAGTCATTATTATTGGGGTCTTCACAGGTGTGCAAGTTCCCCATACTATGCAGACTAATGTGCACTTTACCATCACGGATGCTGGCTTTTAAACTCTGCGTTCATGTCAACACTTTCCACTTCACAATTGAAGACAGTGAGCATATTTCTGTATGCATTTTTGGAGGGGTTGTATTGTTTTAATTTGCATCTGTGGTGACAAACTTTGTTCACTTGCAGCAGTTTTCAGATATGTGCCTGAATTCATCCAGGCTTCCACTTTAGGTGTCATGGTGGTGCAGTATGTAGCATCTCTCAGCAAGAAGGTCCTGGGTTTGAATCCACTGGATGAGTTCCTTCTGTGTGGAATTTGCATGTTCTCTCTGGGTATTCTGGCTTCTTCCCACTGTCCAAAGACATGCATGTTCGATTAATTATTGATTCTAAATTGGCTGTAAGCGTGAATGTTTTCTCTCTCTCTCTGTTTTAGCCTTGTGACAGACTGGCTACCTGTCCAGGGTGTACCCTTCCTCTCTCCCCATGATATGCTGGGAAAGAAACCCCCAGTGACTTTCAGGTCCACAGGGATATTTTAAATGTTTTTATGTGATCCTTTATGCAGGTAGACAAGATCCTTTTCAAAGAACCCCACAAAACATTTTAGTTTAAAAAAAAATTTTACTCAAAAAAAGGGGGAAAAACACTCAATGCCCTCCCCCAACCAAAAATAAATAAATATTCAAATCAAATACATAAATGTAAGCAACAATTGTTGAATTTAGCCCCTCCATTGGTTATACAGCAGCGAGCCTCTATGATGCATCAATGCTTGTACTGGTAATTTCTGCATCGTAAATGCCTTATGTATACACTTTGTGTTCATTTTGTCCGGCAGCCTCGCCTCTGTCAGTGCGCCCCAGGGTGGCTGTGGCTACAATGTAGCTTACCATCACCAGTGTGTGAATGTGTGTGTGAATGGGTGGATGACTGCATGTGTAAAGCGCTTTGGGGTCCTTAGGGACTAGAAAAGCGCTATACAAATACAGGCCATTTACCATTTCACTTTGTCTGTAATGCTTCTTTGTTATTAGTAAAGAAATTATTTCAATGAAGCTTTTGTTTCTTTTTCTTTTAGTGTGTGTGTGTGTGTCGTATTTTTACTTACAGTAAATCTGGATACACTGTCTGAAATTTGATATAGGAACGTATGACTCTAATAGATTTTGTGGTACTTAAGCCCCTCATTGCTGGCTCTCCACTCATTTGCTGTGGTTTTCATTTGTAAAAGCCCCTCAGGCGCTGTTGCACCATGGGATTGCTGTGGTACAGTATATGGAACAACAGTGTCCTCTAATGGCTGAAAGCTAAATTACGTCCATTGAAATAATTAATGGAAAGATAATGTTGTTGTTTTTTGGTAAAGTAAATAAATAAAATAAAAATAAAAAAGTAGTTTTGGGAGCAAGGCAAAATTTTTAAAAACCTCATTTTCAGTCTCAAACAAAACCTACAGGGATGTCGCATCTGTTCAACAGTGGGCACCAACACTGAGGTGTTTGGAGACTCCGAGTCTTGGAAGTTAATTTGTGATGATAAAAAATGCTGAAAGAGGGTCAGAAGCCAAGTTCTATTCAGCTTTTTTTTAAATCCAAAATTATCTGGTAATGATATTTAACTGTCTAAGTGGGTATACTTACTTAAATACTGAAGGAGTGAAACTGAAATGTTTACATTTACACTTATCGTGCACACAATACTTGACCGACTTTTAATAAGTGGAATATTATCAGGGCTAAACTGTGAATCATGATTCCAGAATAGAAATACCCATTCCTCGGAAATCAACCTGCGTGCTCTGCAGAAATGAACTGAATCAGAAACAACAGCTCATACTGAAAATAATGAGATGTTGTTTATGGGAAAAGTGGTGCCAGTAGCCTGCCAATAGATGGCAGTGTGCATTCATGCAATGCATTTATCTTAGACAGGAGTGAACAAAAGTAGAGCAAGTGCAATTTAGTAATAATAATATTAACACAGAGAAAAACATGTAGCATTACACGTATGTAACATGCAACAATGATCTTTAAGTTTAGGCAGAGATATCTGGTATTTCGTGTGTCTGGTTCGCTGGTTTCAGACTGACTACAAAACGAGTAAAGCTTTTTAGAGACTTACGGGGAGTCAAACCCGCCCTCTGAACCTCTCATATCTCTTTGCATGATGCATTATGTAGGTGTGCCGACAGACAGGAACATCAGGCCCAAGCAGCAGCTCTGTGCGCTTCCCCAGCGGCTTGCTCCAGTGTCACAGTTGTTTAACTCCAGTAATGCAGGCCAATTAAGTATGATGTAGGGCTGCCTGCTGGGACCCCCGCACTTTGAGTTCTGGAGACTCCCAGAAGCTCAGGTCAGGAGGCTATAGGCTCTGGACATGAATGATTAATCCTGAAATTGACTTTGTTTTTCTCATCAGAGGCCCCAGTTGCTGGTAATAGTTAGCTGAATAAGACAAGAACAGCTGTTCCAGCCTCATCATCTAAATAAAACCTGGAATAAAGGAAAGATCGTACCTATGTGTTACTTCAGTGATGATGAAAGTTAGCTTCAACTTCAAAAGCTGAAAACTTGAGCATCACTAATTATGAACTCGTATTTGAATGAGAGCAACTTTGAAATATTATCAAAGATATTCATTTATTGAAAAGGAAATAGATAATACAAATGAAACAAAATCGTTTTTTTCACATAATTAATTTCATGAGTCATTGACAGCAAAGAAAAGTTATCTCACAGGAAACTCATTTGGAGTCTTGCTTTCAGACGTTACTCTTATGAGTTTTATGACATGAGTAGTGTTGACACAGAGTGCTTCCAAAAAGTGCTTTCTGCAGAGTAAATACTGTACAGTGCAATGCCAAGTAAACAATACATCACATCTGATCATTCATTGGTAAACATGGTTCATATCAAAGAACATAAATGTTCAAAGTTTCATCAATACAGTACATTTATAGCAGACTTCACAGAGACCAAACCTCCCAGTCTCAAAGTATATCACATTTAATTATCTCCCTTTGGATTTCAACCAACGACTTTTGATTCCCGATGCTTTTTTTTGCAACTTTCAGTTCTGTTTCTGTGAGTGCAACCTCATCCGCTTTTCTCGCAGTTCGGCTGCCCCCTGCTCTCCTTCAGTTTGTCTCTCTGGCCCTCCGGAGTCTTGGAGTCTCTTCTTAAATCACTAACCACAGCTCGGAGGTTTTTGAACCTGTCCAGCCGAGTGCTCTGGGCTGCCTGAAGTCTGACTTCTGAACCCTGAGTTGCACTTAGGGAGCTGAGAGAGCGCACACCAGCGAGGCCGCGCTCCTTTCCTGCAGGACGCCGTGGTGTGGTCATAGTGCCGAGATCCTCAGGGTGATCCATGTCCCTGATGACCTCACACAGGTAGCGGGCCAAGTCCTGGCTGGAGAAGGACAGGGTTTTCTGGGAGCGGCGGAAGGTCAGAGGGGACGGCAAGGTTTCTGTCTCTGAAGGAGGAATTGCCAGACGTAGAGCAATCGCGGCACTGCCATTTCCATTAGACGTGCCATTTTTGTTGGTGTCCTGGGTGGGCTTAGTCTGCGGGTAAGAGATGATGCTTTGAGGATAACTATATCGGAGTGACTGTGCTGGGCTTGGCTGGAGGGAGCGCTGTAGCTCCACCATGTTAAAGGCATTCTGAGAGACCAACACAGAGAGAAGAAGGGAATGAAAAGAAAGAAGAGAAGAACAGATACGGTTTTCCTCTTGTGTAATCTTTTTTGGGAGTTTAAGAGATAATGAAAAACAACACTGGCACACCACATTAATCTGAGCTGTGCAGCTCAGCTAATGCCTCTGCTAGCTAATTAACCCATTCCTAAGACTGAGACAAAGATCCAGCATGTAAGAAGAGATGTTGGCAACAACATGACCATTGATCAGCCAAGTAATTAATTATCTAATTGCAGAAAGAGGAAACTGCTACTACAAGCACTATTAAAACTGAGGCGTTAACAGCTATTGGTATCTACGTTCTTAATTTCTGCTAATTGACTCACAATTCTATACTCCAGGCAATTTGCGGTTCCAAGAAATAGTTTGTGAATTGAGACTAACAAGATTTCTTGACTATGACTCACACGATATAGCTGAATCTTTATCTAGGTCACGATTATACAAAATAATAAACCACAACACCAAAAAAAAACAACAGAAAAAACCCCACAATCTGAGGATGAAACACAAATTTTGTGCTCCTCATTTCAAACAGATAAATTAGTCAAAGCGCAGGCTTGAAAAAAAAAAGTGAACCTCTGTTCTAATTTCTTCAAATATTCTTTCAAACTTTTGCTGTCAGGTTCTCCAATTAAGAAAATATCACTCAAAAAAATGGGACTGACATGTACAGGTGTTTGCTACAAGAAAAACACTGAATAAGTGCTGCTGCTGGAAGCACACTACAAAGAAAATTACAGCTCTCCAAAAAGACACTGCACCATCTCTCAAGTCTAGAGCTGCACCTGTGCACATAAATGCTCCACAACATTTTTACCATAGTTTTTAAGATAAAAAAATTATTAAAAAAAAAAGCACTGGACACCAACACTGAAACTACGTCCCAGCTGTGAAGTACAGAGGAGGGAACATCCTGTTTGGAAGTGTTATTCCATCGAGCGCCTGAACGGTGAATTAAAAATGATACCAAGATTTCTTTTAAATAGAATGTCAGTCAGGGCAGCGGCACACTACCCGAAGCTTAAGTGATGATGGGGGATGATCCAAAGCACACACACAAAATCTAAAACCTAATTATTTAGAAAACAAGAAAAATCAGGTTTTGGAAAGACTTGATCTTGGACATCACAAAATTACACATAACATGGTTGTTGCTGTTAAAGGAGAATAAATACTTCCCTAAATTCAACTGCTTTATCTTGCAAATGTAGATTTTTATCTCAAAACACCAACAAATATTCTCCATCCAGTGTTGATGTTTTATTTCTGTTCATATATACTTTAAAATAATATATCTTAATGGTATCAACATAACCCTGGAAATAAGAACTTAAATAAGTACTCTATGTAAGTTTGGTTGTTATTTACTCTCTGTGTCAGAATGCATTTACGTTTACCTGATCTTGCTCTCCTCCACCTTCCTCGTCGTAGTTGAGCACATTCTCTCGGATGTCCTCCCACTCGCCGTGATGCGCAGACACATGGTACACACCCTCCTTTAGGCCCTTGTGTCTCCTCCAGCAGGAGTAGAGAAACAGGCCCAGCATCAACACTGAGGGGTGCCAGAGAGCAGGTTAACGCAGCAGGGAGCACTGTCACATAATTAGCATGAACTCCTGAGCTGAAAAAGCACGGCTTTGGCTGTATATGTAAATCGAAAAAGTTAGGAGGTTCTAGGAAATACTTGACTGCAGTCAGGATATAATTTAATTACAAATAAATAAGTAACGCAGACTCATAATACATGACTGTAAATACATTTTGCATCACACTGACTTGTCCCGTAAGGCCTGTTAGCTGCACTGACTACAGTTAGGACATACTAATAAAACATACGTGCAAACGGAGGCACCACCTTTCTACCTATATTCCCTTTGATGTTGCCTCTCTGTTTCCTGTCTTATCAAAGACCGCAGTTCCTCAGAAACCTATTAACTGAATTTGTACTCCTCCCAGCTTAAACTCAAAGCCTCAGTGGCTCGGAAGAACTCTGAGAGGAATGCAGCGGGAGCCGAAAAAGAAAGGTCCTAAAGCATACACATCAATCACAGCTATTGTGTGCTGAATTATACAACATGCTGGACTGACCTTTAAAGTCCATTAATCTCAACCAATATTTTTCTCCCATCTGCCATCCTTCTCTTTCTCTTTTTTCCTTTCTCGCTATCTGTTTTTACTAGTTCGCAACTTGACTCCCCCTTTTTATCTGTGTACGTTTTTTTGGTCTCTATATATTGGCGCTTGCCTCTGTCTTTCCTTTTCCATTCCTCACTCATTAAGTCTCTCAGTGTTCCTGTTTTTCAGTCCCTCTCTGGCCTCTGCCTGGCCTTGGCTTTTATCTCTCACATGAGATGGGATCCATTTCAACTAGAATAGTTTATATGGTGTGAGTCAAGTATCAGTTTAATTGGAAATCTTCTGAGAAATGCGGGGTAATCACATTAGTCTGGATTTTTCAAGTAATTGCTTCGAAAGAGAATAATGCGGCAACGACTCATCGGGGGTCACGCTAAAAGGTACTCACAAACAAAGACAAAAACAAGTCCCGCGAGCTAGTCTCCACCAACTTCTTATTTCTTCTGCTACACTTTTCTGCTTCTGTTCTGCACTCATGTTAGATAGAAAAATAGAGTCTGCAAGCATCCCCCTCCCTCGATCCTCAGCTGACCCTCCTCAGTATGGGGTAGAGGGGAGAACGGTATTGATCAGCTGACCTGGCTCCTTCACTGTTACGCCAGAGTACCCTTGCAGAAAACATCAGAATTTTGATAAGGCCCGGCACCAACCAGACGGCAGCTTGAGCCCCTCGCCTCGAGAATTACCTGCTCTGAGGTGCTGCCTGCAGGCCCGCGCTCAACCCTTAAAAAATCACCTGAATTGATATGAAAAGAATCTCTGGAGGGGAGGAGTTCGATACGCAGCGCAGTGGAGCTTAAGAACACTCCCTCCATCACACAAACACACACACAACTGCTAACAGGTAAACACTGACCACACCGCCCACCCACACACACCGAGGCTGCCTTCCCCCCTACACCTGCAGCCACTACTGCCTCATGTTATATGGGTGTGTGCAGCTAAACTCCAGTGAGATCAATATCACTCAGGGTGGAGAACAACCATCGCACTCATTCATCAATCCATAACACCACTGCTGCCTCTTTGCCCTCTAACCATTAATATGACCAGGGTATTATGATGTTAGCCTCGATCGGACCGTGCATTATGAATGAGTATGGAGTAAACGACAACAGAGCCTGATCAAAACACTTAACCCTTTCGCTGTAGCTCCAGTCTGAGGTTAATGAGGGAAAAATGAGCTCCGAGACAGATGAAACATCAGCGGAAGACGAGGGAGAAAAGAAAAGTGACGACCGAGCAGAAGGAAATGAGACAGGTGAGAGATGAGAAGGAGTTGGAAAAAAATTTTTTATTTATAAAAGTTTCAGGGGATGAAAAGGACAGGCACTTTACAAGATCGTTTGGCAGCCAGAGCCCATATGGGTAGCTAATTTCTGCTATTCATCAAGAAACAGAACGTCAGATCTGATGCTGGATTAATGAGGATTGGTCAGACATTGGCTCATCTGGCTCTGTCAATAACACACACTGAACTCAAATTCTGTAAGCTTGTGATGGCTTATGTAAAACTTAATAATGAATGATCATTTTAACTTTTAATGCATGTTGAGGCAGAGTAGGAGTCCCCCTTTAATTTAGCACCCAGCTAGTGGTCTCACTTAGTGCAGAGAGCGTGCTGTATGCGAGTGTGTTATTGTGGTGATGGGGATCATCATTAAACAACTACATACAGTACAAACAGCTGTTCTCTGACTCAAAAAGTGGATTAATTTTGCTTCCACGTTCAGCCAAGACGGCCGATTTCTCTTTTTTCTTCATTATGTTTTAGTGAAAGATTTATTTTAGTTTATAGTGTGTGGTTTTTTAAGGTGCGAAAATGTAATTACGCTCACCAAAGAGTGCTACTCTAATCTGAATTGCATTAAGGAACAGTTTGTAATTCTTGGTGAGGTGAAAAGTTTGAGCCTTGAATATAAATGCCTCCGCTGCAACAGTGGACAAGCTATTTCAAATGGACTTCTTTTAGTTAGCATGCAAGCAACACATGAATTTTCATGATAGATGCCAAGGCCACACTTCATCATCTTTGAATTCATTATCAAATATTGAAGACTGCTTTGTATGTTTCACTCTCGTGTGTCAGAATAACTGATGTCCCAATACTAGCCACATGCCCTGGAGGGAACACGAAGTTAGTTATAGCGGCAGGGACAGTGTATTGAATTGCCCGAGCGTTTTATAAGCCTGTATGTGACAGAAAGACTCATAAATAGCAACGTGGCGCTATAGAGAGAAGTGACTGCTGCTACATACACACACGGGCATGTGTTTAGCTTTGTGAGTAGCAGAAACAAACATAGTTCCTTAGTTAGAAACCCTTAAAGTAATGCCGTTAACTCATTCCTTTCCTAAACATTAACCATGAATTAATGCAATCGTCCTTCTTTTTTGACACAATTGGCGAGATATCAATGCATACGCATTTAAAAAGGCCCCGCTGGCAGCAGATGTGGGAAGATATTGAATCTTGATTCTATTAGATCTTAACACAGCTTATGAGACCATCAACCATGCAGCTTTATTAGACTGCTTATACAAGCGGGCCAATGCCATCAGTACTTAACTGCTTCAAGTCTAGAGCTGAAACATTAGTTGAATAATGAATTTGTTGATCAGTTTTGATGGCTGATCAAGCTGTTTCCCCGGTTCATTTTAGCCTCTCTCTCATTCGTCTTTCGACACATCGATAGATGTTATGTATTTTCAGCTTCTGCCATTTCATAGAGTAAACAATCAGTTTATGATTGACAAAGAAAACAAACACAATGTCTACCAATACTCAAATTATCTTGTGTCTTTTTCACTCTGAATGTTCTTTTGTGTTTCTTTATAGGCTTCATACTAGTCTAGTGATAGAAAGGAATTAAATTATCTGCCATTCTAAACAGACTCACACTTCTACCTTCTTCTGGAGTCAAAAGGTATAGTTTTCATTTCTTGACTGTTGGCTTTCACCTTTAAAACTGATCATCACTGAAGGTTCTGCACCTTAACAAAACGAATGCATATTTTCTGTTTTTAAAAACATTTGTTTTGACTTTCCTCAGCTAAAAAAAAAAAAAAAAGTAAACCTAATACATGGCTAGGAAAGGTTTTCCATATATGTATTTATACTGCCCCAATTTAATAATGCATGTACTCAGACATCAATCACGAACATGAAAATGTCAGAACGGAGCAGCTCAGTTCTCAACAGGCACAAAGAAAAGCCAGCATCGCCCTCATCTTATGATTATTGATTTTAAGATTCTGCTCCTCACATACAAAGCAGTCAGTGGCTCTTCTCTGGTATACATTTTTAAACTTATGACCCCTCAAATGTCAGAGCGCAACCACAGATCACCAGATGAGTCTTCAAAGGGAAGGTCTTTCAATGAAGGCTCACACACTTCATCACCCAAACCTTGACAAGTCTGTCTTTCTCGTAAAATATTTTCTAAAACCTTACTTTTTAAAAAGCAGGATTTTGAGGTTACGTGATCATTTTTTCTAGTATCAGTGTAATTAAAGTATAATATTGCTCATATTTTGAATCTTTTATACGACATGCATATCTGTAGGGTTAGGGTTAGGTTACCATCCAACCTGTTGTATGACATTTTTGCCTAACTGATGTAACAAAATTGAAAAACCTATAAAATAAGAATTGCAAGGCCAAAATGCATGTATGTATGAGACTTCATGTGAAAAGTAACAATCTCTAGATTATAAAATTATGTGCAAAATGCACATATTTATTTGCCCAATATACACACTCATCCAACTCAAAATTTTGCTTTAACGTGTAATTCTGTGACTCTAAGCCCAGTTTAAACCTTAAGCCTGAGAGTGATTCTGGAAACTTTGACAGCTTTTAACAGAATTTAAGTATGTTTTTTTTTTTTTTGCCTAAATCAAACCCTTACTGTTGAATCAACCTCCTAAAGTTTTGCCTGTTGTGTGCGATTCTCATTACAGCTCCACATGCTGTATATTACAGTGAAGTGCACACTTTGGCCATATTAGGGTTGACTTGGGAAAACAGTAATGCACGGAAAAGTATGGGCAGAAATGGATAAAAAAAACCCATCAAGGGGTAAAATGAGTGGATGGTGGGATATAAAATAAGATGGAAAGATAAAAAGTAAGGCTGAGAGTGAAATTGACTCCTGAAGTCAGAGAATAACATTGGGAGAGACAGGGAATACAGGTGTGATGAGAAATATAGAAAAACACATAAAGAAACGCCCCTTTTCTCCAAGGAATCTTACAGCTTCCCCATGAATCACAAAATACGACATACAGTGTTTCTCTCCCCGCTTCTCTTCCACTGCAGATATTTGTTTCATGTTTTCACCAACCACCCATGGAGAAATCACATCCTGGCACAACTCAAGAGATCAATAACACTACAAGATATGTGTGTGAATAGATTTCACAGGACCAAACCTGGGTGAAAAACTAATAAAACAGTGGATGTTACAGATAAAACCATAACATGATGTGATAATTAAAGCGTGACAACAACAAACAGAAATAAAAGAACACAATAAATGAAAAGAAACACCTCAGACAAAAAAGCGGAACAAAAAACATACAAAAACTGAGCAGAGATGTTGAGTGTTGGGTTACCACAGGTAGAAGAGGACATAGTCGACATAGCTACCTAGAAAGGCCATGACACAGATACTGATGGCGAACATGGAGCTCAGGCTGAGGCTGTTGCTGTCTTCGTGGAACATGGCAAGCGTCACCTCGCAGTGCCGGCCCCGGTATCCCTCACTGCAGCGGCACGAGTATTGGGACGGAGAGTGAGCCACGCAGGTGCCGTGGCGACAAGGCCGGCTGGCACAGAGTGTGTAGACGCAAACTTTTCCCAAAGAGCTCTCTTTGGTTATATGGCCTGGGGGGCATCTGCACGGAGAAGACACAGCAGTGTAATGCTGAGACAAGAAACACTTGGGAAGCTGTCAGATAAAAAAAGAGCACTGCACTCCACAGAGTTATGAGACCTAAGCTGACAGTGTAAAAATAATACCCTGAAGAGTTACACCTCTTATATCAGATTCAAAGATATGCTCTTTGAAGGTTACAGTGTCGACTGTAACTGGAGAGGGGGGAAAAAAACAGTAAAAGAAATTGAGAAGCTAAGATTGGCTTTGCAGTAGTGGTTCCTCTGTATATTTGTACAAAATATCCCCTGAATATCATTCACCCCTACCCCCTGCCTCTCTCACTGGTTTGTATCCTGAGGCACTGCAGCAATCACAGAATATGGATGTCAAAGTCCCCACTGGCTGTAAGTTTCAAAATCACAGCCGGGAAATTTAGTCGTCCTGCAGAGTTTAAAGGTGCAGCCAAGGCCCTGACTGTCACTGCTGTTATACACTATTCTCTCACGTTCACACGCTATTAGACACACAGTATAACAGGCATGCTCTTAAAATAGCTGCCATCTGGTGGACACTTTGACTTCAAGTGTATACATAAAAATGGAGTTTGCACTAGTGTGGAACTCTCTGTGTTATGATTCACTGTCATGGCTTATTAAGGCACTTAACAGAGCCAAGCGAACAAGTGAGCATGTTTGTCATGGTAAGTGTCTAATGTCAAGAATGATCTGAAATTAGCACAGTGTTGGAATGTTTTTAATTGCTTCTTTTCAAAAGTCCACAAAAATCTTTGTATTATTATGTTGACGTAAATGTAATATTTTTTTCTCTGCTTCTTATCTATTGTTATTTTTCTATGTGCTTAAGTGGCGTGTTCCAGTATATTGGAATATATTGATTTTTTTTTTAAATATATATCGCAGTGTACATCACTTTGCAATGATGTTTCTGAAAAGCGCTTCATAAATAAAGTTAGATCTATTCTTAACTTTTTTTATTATTTGGTAACTTTGATAAATACTCGGGCGGTTGTCACATAAAGAACAACCTACGAACAGTGCGATAAACAATAACACATCAAGTACTTATTGTGTAGGAAGCCATGTGTGACCAGGTCAGCTCATGCCGAATGAGCTCAGCAGTCGCAGATGGCTTATGTAGAAGCAGTTAGTGAAGCCGACCGAGGACAATAACAGCACTTGCTGAAACATGTAAAGCCTTTGTCCACTGTGAAAGCCATCCTGATAACAGAGACCATTTATACAAAAACAAGCCATTCATGTGCGTTGCCACATTACTCTTCATACTTTGCATACAAGACATTACATATGTGACATCACATAAGGTATACTAACTGTGCATGGTATTTCTGCTTAACTCTGTGGCCCTTGGATGCTGTTCCTCTTGACATTTAGTTAACAAATTGAAATATTTCCTAATCCTGTCATAGATGACCTCTGGAAGTTTGCTCCTTTAAAACCTGACCACCATACCTTGTTTATAATGAATAGCAAAATGTACATTTAAACAAACTGCACTCATATAGCTCTTTTCTACTAGATCTGAGCACTCAAAGTGCTTTCTTACTATAACCCTCATATACACATTCATATGGGTCGTTACCACCAGAGATTTCAGGTGAAAGCACTGTGAGACCTTGTATCATGTGACCCGTTTAGGTCACTTGACACAAGATGTGAGCAAGAGTGAAGCGGTTGAGGCACGTGGGGAGGGATCTCAAGACTTCTTTAAGTTGCTTTCTTTTTCAACTACTTGGTCGTCCATAAATGACTGAGAACCTACGCAATCATGTCAAGACTACATTGTAGGTGGCTGACAGCTTTTGTAATAAGCAGTCACCTCTGTTCAATGACGGTTTTTCGCAGTGGACACAGACGTCTTCTTGCAATCTGTCTTCACGGCCCAAAATGTGAACACTGGCCTCCTTGAAAGAGTGACCTTTGTACTCTGAGTGCAGATGTACAGCTGAATCTTGCGATACAAGACTCATCTGTACTTAGAGGATAATGGTTACAGATGGTTTGAAAGAGGAGTATTTCAAACCTCATGTGATTATACACATGAATAATAGTGGGTCAATGACAATGTTCTAAGGGACAATGCCCACTAGAGTTTAAAAACTAGCGACTCTCCACTAAAACTGAACAAGTCTCTTGGATGAGAGTTGAAATGTCTTAAAAAAACTTGAAGTCTAATCACCTTCTTTTCAAGCTCTTAAAACAACCATGACCTGGATGACTGAGAACCTACACAGACAAGTGCTTTTTTCTGTGCCCAGATTTTGTCTAACATTCAGACAACGAACCCCAATGGATGGCTACAGGGCAACTTAGGGTTCAGTATCTTGCACAAGGATACTTTATCATGCAGACTATGTCACAGACTGAGGAATGAGGATCCAAATGCAGACTCTAAGGCTGAACAGGTGAATATAAAACTGACCCTTATTTGAGTTTGAAACCAAAGTCCATGAGATGCAAAAAGCTAATAGAAAACAAAAGGATCTAAATAGCTCCATGAAACACAAGGCAGTATTAAAAGAAGCAAGAACAGACTGGGCTTATATACACACACACACACTGAGCACACGAAACACAGTCAGGGAACTAAACACGCCTAAACTAAATCAGGGTAATGAGACACAGCTGAAGTAATCCATGATGGTAAAACAGGTAAAGTCAAACTAAAGAGAAAGCACGAGAGACAAGACGGGAAAACTAAAAACAAGATGGGAGACATCAGATACTTTACACAGGGGAGCCAGGATAACCTGAAAAACCTATAAAAAATCTATAACCATGAACAGAACCCAGATAGCTGGCATTTTAATGAGACTATAGAATGTGGCAGCAATAACTCACATATCAATACACAAGGAATTCACAACACCATCAACTTGTAATAAAATTAGTAATGTCAGCACTGAGCTTCCAGTCCTATATAACAAACAATATTAAGACTTATACACTTAAACACAACAGTAGTTGCTTGTGCTTTAAAAATGTACGTGTGCTCTGGCTCCCTTAGTTTGTCATGAACCCTGGGGTTGTGTGCTTGAGTTTGAGGTATTGTATTTCGGACTCTTCTGTCTCCTTCTTAGTTTTAGTTCAGGTTTTTTATTCTGTAAATTTGCTGCACCTGCACTCATGGTGTCTCCAGAGGTCCACGCAGACCAAGGGAGGGGAGCAGTGGTGCTTCCTGCAGGCATCTGAAGCACAGCCGACAGAGACCCCCTGTGAAGTGACCACCTGAATCCCCTCTGAAGGCTGCTCCTCATCCAGGGAGATGGAGCGGCCATTAAACCTCAAATCCCGTAAGCAACCTAGTGTAAAAAGGAAAAAGAGAAGGAAGAAGAAAAAAATTGTTTACAAATCCAAAAGAAGCACAAAACCAGTCCTCAGGCAAAATCTTTTATAGACACACATTTACTCTGTGGCAGGGGTTTAAAGTCAAATAAACAGACACACTTGCATTAAGGCACAAAAACATCTGCAAACCAGTGCTCAGACATGCTCTCACACAGGCAAACACATGAACAGCCTCAGGCCAGGTTGTCATCATAGGCTTTTATTTATGGATATTTTCCTCTTTGCTGGCTAGTTTGCTCACAGTTGGAAGCATGAGGTTCAACACATTACTTAAATACACACCAGTGCCACTGACTCACTTCTCTTATCTGCTGGAAACCACAGCATCAACACACCAGTACCAGTAAATACCTGTTTGACCACTAAGTCATTCATAAATTACTCATTATCAGATTTTTCTCCACTCATTTATCTTATTCTTTCAAAGACAGCTGCATAGCAACCTACCCACAAAGCTCCTGTTATGTCCTGAGGGAAAAGAGTTTCCGAGCATCACCACAGCGGGGTCAATGATGATCTCCCGACTTTGTCCAGGTGAGGCCGTTACCTCTCGCCGTCCTCCGCCTCTGTCAAGTCGCAGGGTGAACTCTCTCCCATATCGGTACAGCTCCAACTCATGCCAGTCTCCATCATCCAGGCGATGGTAAGGCAGTGTGATGTTATAGTCTCCATCTCCAAGGTTGTAGAAAACAGCCAGATGACCCTGAAAAACCTAAAAAGCATAGTAATGCTTAATTTAAGATTCTGATGAGGAAGCAACAAAACTCTGCTACTGGAGACTTTAAGGCTTTTGTCTAAAAAGCTGGTCATTTTTGATGTTAGTCTTTATGTTAGTGTAAACTTCAAGAGTGTGACTCAAACTGTGAAATGAGGTGACACAAATACTAACTGCATTCCTGCTGTACTGTGCTGTGTTGATGGGCAAAAACAGATTGTGAGCATAACAATATCATAAGAGTTAGGCCAGTTCCCACGATGTGGAAAAGGTTAGGTTGTGAAATTTAACTATCTGGACAAGTAGACCCTCCTTGGTGGACTAGCCAGAAAAATGTCGTGAACGTTTCAGTGGTAAAAATTAATTCAGCAATTTTGCAGCCATGACGCTTTTCAGAGATGCCGTACACATCGCTGCATGGCAGAGGCCAGAATCATCCCGAAGGGAAGGTATACAAGAAACAACAATTATCTTCAGCAGTTAAGGATGAGCGAGCAGAATGGACTCAACCAATGAGCGGCTCCCGCAACTGCAGCTTGTACATGTCCACAGCTTAATTGGAAACAGTGGGGCAAGATAATTCACATTCAGCGCAGCCAGCATTAACTATTGCTCCCTCAGCATGAGTATCTCAAATGTGCCTCACCTACTGGTCAAACACACACACATGCACAAAGTAAAGGCTGACTGTGCGCTCCCTATTGCCTCATCCTGCCCTCAAGTCCGCAACAAAAATGAGCAAAGGACTCAATCGATACTTAAAGGAGAAAAATCAGATTACACAAACTTTCTGCAGAGCCCCCAGAGATCTACGCAATCACCACTTAGCACAAAATCTTCAAGCAAATGTCTAATGCCTGAACCTTCACATTTCAAATCCCATTCAATAATAAAAATGTCAGAGTTTTAAAGTTTTACTGTTTCGGAGGGGTGTGATGATCTTTGACAGTATTGCGGTTCATGTTTGTTACTGCCCCCCCAAAAAAGCTTCTTTGCAGAGTGCATTAGATAAATGTTTTCTTTAAAGAGCCTCCATACTCCTTGGAGAGGTACATGCTGTTTATACCCAGCTAGCCCCTCGTAACCTTTGTGTGAAAGTGTGGTTATTTATTCAGTGTGCACTCTATTCCATATCTACCCTTAAGAAAAAAGGGCAGAGAGGCAGCCCTTTAAATTAGAGTTTGTTGTCAGAAAACACACCAGGATGGTGCTCAAGTGTTTCTAAGAGCTTTGAGACAACTGGGCTGAAAATGTTTCAGTGTGCCGCTGCAGACAGACATCAGATACTTTATACAGCTCACCAATTCAGCTCCAGAGAGGGTTTCACACAGAGGCTTCACAGCCCACATACAGTAAAGGCTACAGCATTTTCCTTTTCCTGTCACCGCTGCACGGCGGCAAGGGAAGAGGACAACACTGTTTCTCGTCGTGTAGTGTAAAGACCCAAAGAACAAGATTTGATTCTTTAAACAATGCTGTCGGACAAATAACAAGCATGTTTTCAACGACAGACCAGTGGTGTGGAAACCATAAAAACGGTGACAGGTTCACTGCAAACAGGTGACCTGTGAGTTCACCAAAAGTGGCAGCCCTAACAGAGATGTTTACTTCCAGGTGCTGTTCACAGTTGGCCTGTCAGTGAGTGAGACAGAAGGCTTTGACAACAAACACTGGCTTCATATCCACTCAGGCAAGAGAGGCATGCTATTATGGAGGTTTGGCAAAGAGAAGCAGACTTGACTCGGTGTGAGCACCTTTCCACCCTCGCCGTGGCACAGCAGCAGCATGTATGCAGTCATCACTTTGAGCTGCCCACTTGAACTAAGCTGTGTTGAAACCCTAAAGCTCAGAGCGAGGGATCTGACCTCTGCCTATTACAGTACACATCGTTGTTCTCTTGCCACCCTAAATTGTGCTTCAAATATTAACCAAAGGCAGAAATAAGCCTGAGCAGAAGAGGCATCATTTTTTAAAATAGCAATCTCTCAATAGGAGCATTCTGCCGACTTACTGAAAGGCCTTTTTGAGAACATACATATGTCAATCACCAGCCCCCTCTGTATCCACCCCTATGTCTCAAACCCTGGTATTAATCACTCTTAGTTTGACAAGCATTTTCAGCAATCATTGTCTGGGTCCTAATCATCATTTTAAAGCTCATAAACAAGACAATCATGGCTGTCAAGGTTGAGGGGAGTGACCGGTCATGACTCACCTCTAAACGCAGGTATTCGTTCTGCTCCTGGGAAAGCAGGCTGAGGATAACGCCGGTGGCTGCACGTGTTCGCACCCCAACCTCGACACTAGTCTGTCGCGCCGGTAGGGACCAAAGAAGGTGGAACTGAATGTGGCTCCGGCTGTCAAAGGAGAACTCTCGAGCCACTTGTCAATCAAAAACACACAAAGCTTGTTCAATTAATTCAACCGTCATAAGGGAAATACACGAGGTTATCACAGCAAGAGCATGCTGCTCTGCAAAAACACTTTATGTAAGGCAAGGTTATCTTCCCACAGCAGCAACTTTCCAAATTGGTTTGTACACTTTGCAAAGTTTTAGATGTAAAACTGACTGGAAACGTCACAGTCCACCGAAACGTATCCGGCATGCGTACCTTGATCGCACTGTGGCCCTGTAAAGCCTTTTTCACACAGGCAGCTTAAAGAGCCCCAGTCCCCATGACAGTGACCCCTCTTGCCACAAGAGGAAAGCTGCTCCAGGCTGGCGCAGTGGTCATCAATGAGAGTGCAGCCTGGCAATGTGTTGGAGGATTCAGCAGGGGAACCAAGGTCATATAGCTGAATGTAAGAATAAGAGGAGAAAAATGTGAAGATAGTGAAAATACAGCAACGTTGGAGGTATCTGTCCTTGTAGTTCTAGTGGATGGGATGAAAAGAAACATGACTGCAAAGAACTTTGTGTTATTACCGTAAATGAATGAAGGATACTATAGCTTTACATTTGATTTTTTAATTGTTTAATAATATCTTAAATCTTGGCTTTCTTAAAAGTGTTAGTTTTTACACTAATGGTTAACAAGAGCTACAAATATTATCAGAGGCACTATGCAACACATAAATGCTGTAGAACTGTTGCTAAAGGACAGAAAATCCTGAATCATGTCACACTGATCAATAAAAGATGTACTTGACACCTGGATTTAGGTGGCAGGCACGGTGTCTTATTTCTGCAGACAAAAGCGTTGGCTGCATTAAAATGAAGGCGCTGCACTTTCAGCAGCAAATGAAAGGGTGTAAATTCTTTCAGTATAAAAGTGGTTACAGTCACGGGTTAGTGTTGTCATTACTGTAGTAGCAGCTGTTATCTGTACTGATTCCATGTACTTCTGGTAACAATTCAAAAGTGCTTCCAATACAGTATTAAATACGGCACAGCATGGGGAAGCATGGTGGCACTGTGGTTAGCACTACTGCCTTACAACAAGAAGGTCCCAAGTTCAATTCCACCATCAGGTGTGTACTTTGCATGTTCTCCCTGTGTTTGTGTAGGTTCACTCCAGTTGCTCTAGCCTCCAAAGAAATAGCAGCTAGTGGGGATAGGTTACTCTAAAATCGCCCGTAGTAATAAATGTTACTTTGCACATTATTACTTTATAGTTTGCAAACTATTCGTTTACTAATTAAGCAATGCAGCATGTGTGTAAGGCAAATACATTTAGATGAACTATCATCTAATACATGATAAAGCATTACCGAGTATAATACTGATAACATTCTGCATCATTACTGGTACATTTACATTTTAAAGACAGAGACACCAGAAGAAAAAGGGATAAGTAACCAACATCAACATTCATAAGGTTTCCCCGCACTACCTTGAGGTCACATTTACATTCTTATTGAAGTGGAGACCTCCATCACCTACACGGCCTGTCATCCGAACAGGTAAACAATAAGAGGTACAGTACAGTAGTCAATTCACCCATCTACCCAACCAGCTTTATAAAAAGGCTTCATGGTAATGCATATGTGGTAATCTTGACCTGCTCCAGACTTTACCTTGCTGTCCACACGCAGGTTCCTTATACATCCAGTATAGTGTTTGTGCTGTAGCTGGGGATATTCATATGACATGTTCTCATTGATCCCTCCGAGCTGCAGAACATGACTTCCATTGAAATACCTGAAACGCATGCAAAACAAAAACTGAAGAAATCGAGCAGAAGAAAAGGAACCAGGCACAGTATGTTCTCGAGGCTACAATTAAAAACACAGCTCTCAATATAACGAAGGACACAGCAGTCAAACCAATGCATACAAAGCACATTGGCCTTTCATAGTAGAGATTCACAGATGATTCTGAATCTTTCTGAGGCTTTCATCACCTTTACATCTTTAGACAGCAAATTGTTCCTTTTCTATTATTTTTAAAATATGCATGATGGGTCAATTACATTTGCCTGAAACAACCAACTAATATGCTAACTAATATTCTATAATACTGGTGGTATTTTCAAAACGAGATGTACAAAGTGATCATTTTAGCTTGTTAACCTGGTATCTGACCTGCAAATGTCGTAACTATTAATGTTCCCTATACAAGTCACAACACACACAGTTAAATGCTTCTTAAAGGTTCACAAAATTTAGAGGTTATTACCAGCAATAGCAGCAGTATAGCTCTGATGTGCATTGTTAACTTCAGAAGCTCACAGCTTAATTACACAACATAATAATGAGCACAGTGGCAAGCCAAGGCCGCGATAGGGGGGAGGGGACAAATGTATAGCTGTGACAAAGCGAGCGCCACTATTAACAGAAACATAGTGAAAGATTAGTTTGGCATTTTAAGGATTATATCTGAGGCTTTTATCAACAGCTCCCCTCCTCCAGAGAGGCCTGCTTGGTACACAGAGAAATTGAACGCTCTGAACTCAGACTAGTCTGAGTCACTATCTGATCTCATTTACAAATAATGCTCGTGCATAAACACAATTTCTGATATTATTTATGCAGCATGAAGACTAAAGGTTTTGCATGACTGCAGCATCACATACCAGACATAAACGTATTGTTTTAATGTTTTATTTATTTTGCAGAAATAGAGAAAAAACAGACTGTAAATGAAGTTTTTAAATTGTTGCATAAATGCAATTAGTCTGATTTCCAAGTGATGTGTGTCCAATGGGCACAGACCAAAATGCCTCAGGATACAATCTGATAGACATAAAACTAATCAGAGCAATGAAACATGATGGAAAAATGTAAACAGACTGCAGCATGCAGAAATGCCAGTCGTGAGAGCAATTACTGCCAGCTTGGACAAAGCCGGTTGGAATTCTGCTTGAATGTGACGGGAGCTAGACTCATTCTTCCTGAGTAAATGAAACATGAGCTGCCCGATTTGTCATTTTTCCTGCTAAGATATTGAATCTGAAACATTTAACTGAGTATGAATAGAAAATAAATCAGCAGCAATTTTGATTTTGATAGCAATGGTTTAAATTATTTATTTATTATTTTTATTATTAGTCAAAGCAAAGGATGTATTACAAATGGCACTTTCATAGTAAACTAAGAATCCAACATTAAAATGCTATGAGTTTGCCGGCAAGCAAAGATCAGCCTTTATCTACTAAAGCTGGTCTCTGGTTTCCAATAAGACATTTCCAAGCAGTGTTGACATGATGTACAAACATCCTTATCATTTCAGTCACCTCCCAAACAATGTCAATAGAAGCTTGGTTTTGGTGGAGACATCTTCCTGTTAAAAGGTAGTTTTTCCTCCCTACTGTCACCGAGTACTGGCTCATAGGACAATGTCTCATTGCTTTTTTTTAATAAGGTCCTTAACTTACAGCATTAAGCATCTTGAGCTGCCTGCTGTTGTGATTTGGCACGGCATAAAAAACCCTCTATCAACAATTGTGTGCATTCTTTGATTTTTTTAATAGTATTGCAAACTACTGCTGCTGTTGCTAGAGAACTATTTAGTCCTGTGGAAACACTGGGCATTTAGACACTGTCCCATGGGTCAGGCAGAGTTTTGGGTTTAAGACCAGCAAACAGAATGAATAATTAGCATTTAGGCAAATTTCCCCTGAGAAATTACAAAGCCCAACTGTTAAACAAGTTAAACAAGTGCAGCTATTGTATTTTTCTGTGTGTGCACTTGTGTGTACGGTAAATTGTAACAGATTAATTGATTATCTCATTATTTATCAGTGGTGTCTTATTAAAACTGGCTCCCTTCAAAATTCAAAGGAACCACTTGATTTGTTATAATGTGCAGCATTGGTCACACTTTCTTTATTTAAATATTGATCTTACTTTCCCCTGTTGGGTGTGACTCCTCGGATTTCACAGGATGAGCGGTCCTCTGTCATTGCCCACGAGTCTACGCCTTCTGTCTCCATGACAATTGCAGTGGAACATCGATCCAGAGTAAAGCGCACTTCCTTTAAATTGGGCAAGAGTGAAGAGAGAGGTCATCTCTAATTTATGTGTAGATGTGTGAGTGTACTGCTGCCTGGCACTCTCTTAAAACTGTGGTGTATATGTATTATAATCTGATGTCTTCTGCGTACTCAGGAAGAAAATGGGGACTACATGCAGAGGGATTTGGCTTGAATGTGCATGTCTTACTTTACTGTTGCTCCTCACATCGAGGCGATGCCAGCGTCTATCAGCCACCCCGACATTATTTGTTAACTGGAGTACCAAGGTCCCAGAACCATGGTTAATTTTCAGGCTAGGCGTCCCTCCAATCAGCTCTGAGGAAGATAATGATGAGCATTTACATCAACTAGTCTAAAAATCAGCATAAAACTAAAAAAAAAAAATGCAGAATATTACATTTTAAAAATCTAAAGGCGGAGTGAATAAAAAACTGTGATGAAATGCATCACAAACAAACAAAACAGGCAGGAAAAAAATGCAAGATGCAAATAACCAGTTTGTGTAAACACAGGAAAAACCCAAGGGATGTATGAAAGCATCTCACTTCAAAACAAAAACACAGTGTGAACCAAAAAGGAGGGTGACAATACAGTAACAAAGCCGAGCTGTACAACGGAATCAAAATTGCACCAGAAACAAATAGCTTTAAAATAAGTTGTCAAATTGTAAACAAAAGCAGCTTAATAGTCAGTTTCTCTGAGTTACTATTCCCAATGAGCTCTGTGCAAGATTTCTGAAATTAGAATTAAATTTTTTTAAATGGTGACATAAATGACACTGAATTCACCTACAAATTCACCTAAAATCTGAGAGTTAAATATCTGAAAACCTGAATAAAATATATATGCATGGCTCGATATCAGCAGTGGTAAATTAGAAAGCATGTTTTCTGTAATTTCCCTGAATCAACCCCTTTGAGTAAAATACAAAATTATGGGTTGAGGGAATAGTAATTTGAAACTGTATGCATGTGAGTGCATGTATCACAGCACAAATATTTATACCATGATGGCGACAGCACTGTAATCCAAAAATACAATTCAGACTGGTTTCTATGGATCTATATCTACTCGAGGAAACTTAATTTATCTGCACAATTACAGCACATAATTTTAATTACATTAACAATAACATGAATCGCTGTAGTAACATCATTTCAGTTTCATTACCATGATTCTTATGATACTGAATCACTTTGTCTAGATGCTGCATAGTGTAACTATAAAGCTTTATGCATAGCTGTCCCAATGCAAAATAACCTATTCACTTTGATGAAATATTTACTGCTGTCCTTCACCTGGCAGATTGAGTTTTGAGCCTCTGTGTCAGCAAGAATAAACCCCACTGATGTGTCCTTGAGTGAGACACTGAAAGTCTATAAGCCTGTTCTAAAGCTGAGCCGCCACTCTGACGCAAGGGGTAAGCAAAACAGAATTCGTTATGGCAGACGGCAAACTATTACATACACATTAAACAGTGAAACGGGGTTTCCTGCATAGTACCACATTAATGGTATAACTCAGTCAAGTGAGTGCTCCTATCTCTCAGTGGTGCACTAACGAACGAAATTTGCCTCGTATATCTGATTAGCTACCACCCAGTAATTAAACACACAAAATTAAGTCGCAGGTTTGAGTGCAGTAATGGCCCAGAGGCCCCTTGGCACACATCTAATTATACAGACTCTTTCTTTACCTATGGCCATGTAGTCTTCACTGTCCCCAGGCATAAGAGTGGCCATCGGGCCGGCATACAGTAGCAGTCCGTCATCTTCCTCAGTCATAAACTCCAGTGAAAGATGGCTATCAAAGCAAGGCCTTATGGGGGGAAACCAGGCATAGCCGTTGCCAAGGAAACTAACTCTCATCTGCTGACAGTCTGGCCCCTCAAGCTGTGGGGGGCACTGGCACCTGTAGCACCAAGGAGAAAAACAGTGTGGAAAATCAAGGGAAAACAAGGGGAAAGAAACAATCAGTGTCATTCAGTTTTGAGTTCGGAGAAATCTTCACGCTGTCCAATCTCTGGATAAGTGCATGGCGACTTTTCTCCGGCATACGTGACAGCTTTGTTGATTCACGCAGACAGAGGTTTGACTTTGCTCTAACATGCTGGCTGTCAACAGACAGCTGGGAAAGCACTTTTTCAAATTGCATGCATTAGCCACGAAGCCCCAAATGTTCAACTCCACATTAAATCAATTAGCTATGAACACAACATTACTCTGATCTATTCTTTATCTATCACAGCTGTCTGAGCTGAACCCTCTGGAGGGAGTTCCTGCTCAGCACATCACATTTCCTTTGTTGGAAGATAATTATTTCCATTTCTCTCACTTTTCTATGTGTCGAAGCACCACAGATTTTCTCTTAAGGTATTACACACTGGCTGATAACTGTGCAAATGCTTCATCTTGTAGTTATCCACTTTGATTAGTGTGTGAATGGGTGGATGACTGGATATGTAAAGCGCTTTGGGGTCCTTAGGGACTAGTAAAGCGCTATATAAATACAGGCCATTTACCATTTACCATTTGATTAGGACTTGAGTGGACTGGAAACCGGAAATTAAATGTGTTTTATGATTTTGCTGACTCTGTTTGTGAGACCACAGTGTTAAACATAAATAATCATACATCATACATAAATCATACATAAATCATACATAAATCATACACAAATTTCCCACGTGTGGGACTAATAAAGGTTATCTTATCTTATCTTATCTTAAATGCCATACAAAGATACACGTAGTAAAGAAAAACAGCTTATTTTTGATGGTGGGGATTGAGGGGACCAGTTGATCTCATCCTGTCCTCTCCACTGCAGGCATGTGAGACAAGCTGGCTTTGCTGATAATGTCAAAGCCATCTATTTTCATGCGGTGTCTGAGGAAAGCTGTGTGTACTGAGACTGTTAAGGGATGTTTCTCCCATTGCTGTTTATTCTGCAGAGGGGCAACACATGTCAGGAATACTGATCCATATGCAGCAAAAGGGGCGGCTTAGGCAGAGTGTAGCCTTATGCATACATATGCACACGCAAAGCACAGTGCACCTCGAGAGTCGTGCCGGTCCAAATCAGGAGGTGCATGGCATGTTTTTCTTACTTCTGACTGACAATATCTGATCAGCTGCTGTCTGAGGTTTCCTGTTAAGCTCCTTTGACAGAGAATAGAAGCAGAAATTGGATTCTTTACGGCTGGACTGCATTCACAGGAGCTCATATATGACACATACAGGTAGATACTCTTCTTACAGAACAAAGGCTCCTTGCAGCAATATACAGATCAATTGGAGCAGAGACAATTTAAAGAAAAGAATGTGTGCACGCTGCTATTGACAAACTTGCATGCTAACTGAAATTTTAAGAAGTTGTGTGCATAGAGGGGGAAGGGTTAATCCCCTTGCCCTATATATATTTTTTAATCCAAGCACAAGTATGTGCATGAAACAAAGTGCATGCTGTTTCTTCGGTGATATATGCTCACAGAGACCTACACCTGAATATTGACTGCAGACATTTATATATAAGGTTAAATTCAAAGTACAGGTCTATAACCTTGATACCGAGGTTAGACTCATTATTTGCATCCTGGCAAGATAAACTCAGACTTCAGTTTTCAAAATCACGTGGACACACTCAAACATTGATTCCACGGTATAAAGGCAAGCCTTTAAAAAAATGATGTAACTGCAGATTTAGCTAACAATACAGCCGAGCTCCTCAAGACTTTTAGTTCTTTTCGTTGCAGCTGAAGAAGATTTTTTTCACAGGGGACCCACAGTAATTCTGGGCTCAATTTCCAAGGTATCACTCTAACAGCAAATCTACTAGGACTAGAAAGAAGACTGCTGCTCTTATTTCCGTTAAATATCTTTTAAGAACCTATTTCATCTTAAGTTCTTTACAACTGCAGAAATGCCTCTCACCTGTATCCGTTCTGCGTGTCGATGCAGGTTCCCCCATTAAGGCAGGGGTTACTGGAGTAGGAAGAGCAGCGTTGATGGGTCATTTCTCTGGCAGCGCAGCCACACACAGCCAAGGATGTTACTTTCACTGAGACCAGGGATAAAGCACCCGAGTCTATCAAGGTGGGTGAGTCACTGATGCTTAACTGTGTGGAGCAGCCACCGGATGTCTTGCAATCGGTGTGCACGCACTCATCTACTTGCACCTGGTGCACGTTCGCACGCAATACTGACTGCAGCTGCAGAGAGGAAAGGAAGAGCGCAGCAGATGAGTGAGACAAAAACGAGAATTACAATAATTGTGGCTGAAGATAACAGGGATTTGTATCACCGATGCCGGTGGCGCGCGGGACACGCTGATTTACACTTGGCGAAACAAAACAGCTTCACGAGAAATGCAAAAGAGCAAGGCAAGGCCTTCATCATAAATATTTTAATATTCTAACTGACTACTGTTAAAGAATCATGATATGTCATTGGGTATGACAGATGAATCACAGCGATGCATAATGAACACATGGACGAAAGAGGGCAAGACAAAGACAACAAATAAATGGGAGAGACAAAGAGACATGACAGGGGCAGGCAGTAAACAGACACAAAGTTGGTGTGAAATCAAAGGGCAGATAAAAAGCTGCTGGTGTATCACTTGATATACAAGCACCGATGACTATCTATCCTACGTGATAACATATGTACCTTCTTTTTATGTGCGTCGAGGACACCGTGCAGCTTCTCTGGGCGCAGGTAGCCATTATCAGTTAGCACATTGAAGTGGATGTCCACAGTTTTTTCGTCTCTGTCTGCGATGCTAAAAACGTTGATACTCCCTGGTCTGACAGACAAGGTTTCAGACAGGAAGTCCCAGAACGCCTCGAGCCGACTCTTCCCCTCGACACGAGAGTCGATAAAATCTTTTGCTGTAATGCCTTCAGGAGACAAAGAGAAGGGAGGTTCGTGAAATAAGAACTACTGACTTGTCAATGACAACTATAGAGTTGATCAAAGTCTACCAAGTTCCTGATTCTATTAGCGTGAGACGTAGCCGAACATCCTTCTCTATTGATCCTATTTCCATTCTGAGTCATCCGTAAGGCAAATGAATCATGATGCACATAACACAAATTGTTTACTTTTTCACCGAAACAATGTTAGAGTCTTGACAAACTGTCTCGAACAGGATATTTTAATGACCGCGAAGGCAATCGCATTTGGCGTTTCACCTTCCAGTGATATGTGGAGAACGCGAGCAGTCACCTTTAATATCCCAAAAATGGTAACAACCTGGAATCAGACGCATCCATAACAGCCTTTGACTCTGTTTGCTGAATGACTTTTTAAATGTCAAGGACTTTACCTGACACTTCCAAACTGACCTTTATAACTCAAATGTACTCTGAGAGACTGTCAAAAAATGAACACTCTGACATAAACTTTAGAATGTTGAAGAAGGAGGAGGAAACGATTATCAACAAGCAGTATGAATGGTTGCTTTACAATGCTTAGAAATGTTAAATAATGCAAGTATAGAAAATTCTTTTGACAGCATATTATTTTTGTGTTAACTGGATTGACAACCTGATAATCATTCAATGAAAAGTACCAATTTATTCTTGCCTGTGGGAGATGCTGTCTTTTTCAACATCAGCCTCGAACAAGAATTTAACAGCAACAACAAAGAGCATGCTTTTTTTTGTCTGCGGAGGATGACTGAGAACAAGAATCCAATTGAAAACTTATTGTTATATAATTTTTTTTTACTTATAGTCCTGGGGTCACGTACAAGGTGCAATCAAAATGTTCAGTTACTCAGCCCAAAATCAAAAACCTCCCATTATAGTTAGTCTCCTTGGGCATTACCATATTGCCTTTAGTGTGGCAGATATTTTTAGCTTGCTCCCTCAAAGTCCAGCTCCTGTCCCTAGTATGTGCTAGAGCTGGCCAGAGAAAAATCCTCAACTTCATCTTTAGGTTAAGGATAACCATTAACCCCATGACCAGAAGGTTGGGTGTTCAAATCCAGCAAACAGCTACTCTGAGGTACCCTTGAGCACTGCTCCCCCAAAAGATTTCTACCATGTGGGACTATAAGGGGTTTAAAATAAAACAAAAAAAAGTTTAGCTAACAATGCTTAAAATACAAACTGGACTGTTGAAAAACAAAACTAACTGAAATGAGGTTGTGAAGGCTGGAAAACTAACTAAAAAAAATAAATATAGTGGAATGAGTTTTAGTATTTGTTGGTTTCATGTAATTTTATCACAACATGTCTGAGGAAGCTTTTTTAGAAGTCTAATGAGAGACTGAGAGTAAACTGCCTGTACTGATTTTCCCAAATCTGGCCTTAACAAATGCCCTCCATGCAAAAGTAAATAAAAAAAAATGAACTAAAACAAATCATTTTAAACAATAAAAACACTGAGCTTAAATGACAAAATCTACATTGGAAACAGAAAAAAATCCAAATGAAATAAGAATAAAAGGTTAAGAAATACAAAACTGAAATAACTTTGGTAGGTGAAAGTAAAATGCTGTTAAATGTTTCAATATTCATGGTACTGTGTAGCAAAAATTGGAACTTTTCCATATGTAAACACTGAGTGGAAATTACAATTGTTACACTTGAACTTCTGCAGCTGTGCTATGCCGTCTATTTTCCTCTTTTTGTCATAGCAACATGTTTGATTCTCAGATTTGCTACATTTGCCTCCCTGCGACTTGGACCACTTCCCCAAAATGAAATTTGAAAATAAAATTGGAAGGACGCAGTTATAATAAACTGTAGGAGATCCAGTACACATCATTAATGCACAAAAGCAAATGCTCACAACAGAGTGATATTAAAAGAGCAGCTGTGCTAGAAGCGATGTGGTGCTGCCCAAACAGGCTACCTATGAGGTTAGAGCAAGTCAATTTGAATCAGCTATGTGCTTTGATTTTTTTAAAGGTGGAACATTTTGATCACATGCTGTACTGATGAAACAGGGAAAACAAAGTGCAACACATGTCTACCTGCTGTGCCGAAGGCACCCAGGGATTCAAAATTAATCCACAGCATTCATGCCAACATTTAAGTCAGTGTTTGTGCAAATGCTACCGGTCAAACGCAGTGAGGCAGACGATAGGATGGCCTTTTCCTCCAGCTCCCAGACATGAACTCTGACTCCTGAGATTACATCAGGCCACACACCATCAGACACCTCAACCCTCAGCCAGTAGCTGCCACCTGGAATGTTCTGTCGCAGGTTTAGCTCTCCTGAGCTCTGGTCCACACTGAAGTACCTGAAGAAACAAATGAAAGCTGTAAAGTAGGAAACTGTTGCTTCAGTATAAAATGAGAGAAAGAGAAATTCAAAAGCAGGGTTCCTTTTGCTTCTGTGCCAGGAAAAAAGACAGACGAGAAAGGAAAATGCTTCTGCTCGAAAAACTCATAAAAGGGCTTGATAGTTGTCATGGTAATTGTCAAAATTTGTTATATGAATAAAACAAATATGCAATTGGTATTTCTAATCTGATCTTAAGGGTGTGAACACTGAATAACTGCACGGTTCTGCAAGGTTCCTACGAAGCAGCCTAGTAAGAAGGGCTGTTTCATCCAAGGAACATAACACAAGTGGATCAAGGATTGCTTAGGTTTTTTTGCTGGGGGTGTTTTTTAATCTGATTGTATATTCCAGAATATCGATCAGCTTGCATTAGAGGCCAAGGAAATAAGATTAGGAGGATTAGGAAAAACTAACTGTGAGACGGGCCCTTGTTAGCAATGCGCCTACAGCATTTCTTTTAGCCCACATCCTCTTTATTTTACAGTTTGGCAGTTCTTCTGATACATTATTACGTTAGCACTTGTACCACTGCTACACACTGGGAGATCAGCATGTTTTCAGAGAACATTAGATGCATTTAACAGTGAGCTCTTACTTAGCTGCACTCGTCTCCAGAGTGTAGGTTTTGTTGTCCCAGTCATCTGGATCTGGGGCATATACCTTCCCCAGTGCTGCATTCGCTATCCTTCCTGTTCAAGGTAAACACACACACACTGACTCAGTCTGGACAGAATCTGCTGATGCCAACACTTATCTTTTTCGTCCCTCTCTTCTCCTTATCTTGCATCCTTGTGTTCTGTTCTACTTATTATGCTCATAACTGTGGAGTCCCACTGCTGGAATGAATAGGCTCTCAGTGCTCCACTTCAGAGAGCGTGGAGCTTAAGGAAGCGAGGCTATCTCAGTATGGATTATGTTATTATCGACCTGCAGTGCCAGAGTACTGCAGCTGGGTAAACAATGGCAGCCTGGATGAGTCACGCTGCTCCTGTTTTCCACAATTACCAAAAATGTCATGTAGCTGAGTGTGTGATCAAAACACTAACAAGCCAATGTGCCTAACCAACTTACCTGGAGGGTAGAAACACTATAAAGAAATAAGAATCATGATTCTTATCATATTGTGATGTTCAGATGAGCTTTAGGCATAGGGTTGGCAGGGGAAGACTCTGCTGGGAGCTTCAGAAAGGATGTGACAATGATATTACCATAAGAAAACACTGCTAGAATGTAATAGAAAGAAAGCAATTATGAATTCCAGACTACTCTAAGCACGTATGGTGGTGAAAACTTTCCCCTAGAGCTGTAGCCTCAGTTTTCCCTCTTGACTCAAGCTCTCCTTGCGCTGTAAAAACAAAAAATCAGGGGCAAAAAGAAGAGAACAAGCATCTCACCCTTGTAGCTATGTACGTAGACATCTTTCTCTCCTGCCTGATGGGCGTTATCATTATGATCGCCAATAGTGATGGTGAGAGTGTTTGTGGCTGTCATCGGTGGCTCGCCGCTGTCAATCATAATAACAGGCAAGTGGAACTCACTCTGCCTTTCCCTGTCGAATCTCCGCAGAGCGGTGAGCGTGGCAGAGCCATTCCCATGGTCCTGTAGGTGGAAGTCAGTAGAGTACACAGAGGGCAGGGAGAGATAAAAAGGAGGCCCTTGCTCTGGGGAGTCTTTGTCAGTGACATACAGAAGAGTTGAACTCCTATTGAGCCAGACCACTTGAGGCACTGGACTGTTCTCCCACAGCATGGGAATGTAGGCTGTCTCCAGCTCTGGCCCGTTGTCATTCACATCTAGCAATGGCAAGCGGACCGTGACACTGCCACTCAATGGCGGGGTACCCCGGTCTGTCGCCATGACGACCAGCTCATAACCTGCCACTGTCTCTCGATCCAGCGGCCTAGCGACTGTGACCACACCTGCACCGCTGACTGCAAAATGTCCATACGGGTCTGACTCGGGGAGAATACTGTACGAAATGTCACCATTCGGACCAGAGTCGGAGTCAGAGGCCACAACCTGGATGACGCTGGTTCCTTCAGTTACATCCTCCGGCAAAGGAGACAGCAGATACGAGTCTGGGGTAAAAACAGGGGCATTATCATTCTCATCCTCCACCAGAACCAGACAGTGGATCTGGCTGGAAAAGTCAGTGTCCTCCACTTTGATGGTGAGGTTAAACCTTTGCTCCCCTGGCTGCTCAAAGTCCAGCTTTTTCTTCAGCCTCAGAGTGCCGCTCTGCTCCAGTCTGTGGCTAACCATGTAGAATCTCTGCTCAGGGTCTCCTGCCATCACACTGAAGGCCAAATGTCCGTATGAGCCGGCATCGGGATCCACAGCACTCAGCTCCAGGATAGGAGCGTCTTCATTTGTGCTCTCAGGTACACGAGCGCCGCACCAGTCCTCTCTAAACTTTGGCACATGGTCGTTGATGTCCGTCACCACTATAGTGACGGTAGCGGTACCCGTCATGCCGCCACCATCCCGAGCCTCTACCACCATACGGTGCGTGTCGGCATGCTCACGATCGAGGCCCTCTGCTGCCACAGAGATGGTCCCAGTGCTGGAATCAATCATGAAAAGATCTGCACCGTCTGCATTTTGTGAATTTTCCGTGATTTTGTAGGTGAGGATTGCATTTTGGCCTACGGCTGCATCATCAAGGTCTACAGCCATCATTTCCACAACTAATGTTCCAGGAGGGGAGTTCTCAGCTACACTGCTGTGGCAGTTATCAGGCGCACATGAAAAAGTGGGGGCGTTGTCATTGATGTCCCACACGTTGATGATAACATCCGTAAAGCCGGTAAGTCCCTCGCCCTCCTCGTCAGTTGCCATGACAACAAAGCGCCAGACAGCACGCTCTTCTCTGTCCAGGGTGTGCTGGACGTACATCTCCCCCGTGATGTCGTTGATCATGAAGTGTGACTCCGCCCCTTGGCCATGAATGGAATACCGTATGGCACCCTGGTCTGCATCTTTGTCTGGGTCAGTAGCTGTCACCTGCAGAGATAACGACAACTTCCTGAGAAAATGGATATTCATTCATCCAGTCAACCCCAAATTACTGCTTCCTCTTATCTCACCTCAGCCGTCACCCAAATCTTCTTTGCTTTCGGATTTTTTTAGACAGCCCATTTAAGTGTTTGCACTTTTCCCTGACCACCCAAATTAAAGCAATAAGCTCTGATCGGGCATGTTTCTTACATCTGGCGTCGGAGTAAGTCTGACAGCTGCACTGCTGAATTTCCCCGCACAACATCTATCTCTGTAACTTAAATGAAATTTCTAGAACGTTTTAAGCTAGGGTAAAGCACTAACAGTAGATAAACTGAAATAACATGTCACATTTTAAAATTGTGATCATTACTTAGCCGCAGCTATGGCCACACTAAGAAGGCGGTGTTTTAAGGATTATTACAGATGCTTAAATTACAGTAATTACTGAAAGAAGCACAGTATGTGTGTAGCCTCGTACCTGTAATACAAACACGGGTGACCCATCAAGCTCCTCTGTGACAGATCCGTAGTACTCATTCATGGAAAACACAGGCGCCTCATCATTCTTATTAACCACAGTAACTACCACCGCAGCGTAGTCTTCCCATTTCCCATCTGAGGCGAGAATTAGAAGCTTGTACCTCTTCTGCTGCTCATAGTCCAATGGCTGTGCAATAAAGATTGTCCCAACCTCTGGCTCGATGTCAAAGACACCACCTTTGTTGCCAGATGTTATCTGGTAGCGCAGCTTGGCGTTGGCCCCTGCGGCAGGAATTAAAAATGCATGTTTGAAAATGTGTTTAGTATCATTTTTACAATGTAGTAGAATTCACAGTGGGCTTTGTTCATGTCATTATTTCTTAAATCTCTGCATGCTGATACCTCACTATTGTCCCTTTTCATTTGTTGTTGCATTCCTCCAAAAACAAAAGGGTGTAACCACAAGGGTATTACACCTCATTTCCTCTAAGACCTGACTATTAGTAGGTTTTCATGTCTTCCTTTCTTCTTTTGATTACTTAATTAAATGGAAACTTTGTACCTCGTCTCCCTGGCTTTAATCAGATACTAATTAAAAAAAAGAGTGTCGAAAAAAGTAAAAGGGAACATGAGAGCGAAAAGCAGCATAATGCGCTCTGATAGTTCTCCCTAGGGAATGATTGTGAGGCTTGGGAGAGGGTGGGGGGAGGATTGTAGTTGTAGAAAGTCAATATCTGAAGCTATGTGTTGTGTCTCTATGGTCACCACCCGGTGTGGTGGTTTAATACTGGAATATTTAAGATAATCCCCTGCAATGTACAGTCTTTGCTTTCAATCATTTTGTTGGGTTAAAGTAGCTTCAATCCCATGTAAATACACTAATCTGTACTATTAACACAACCCTTACTGACAAAGTGCTCCCTGTCTCCCACAGGGCCCTGGTAGGCTTATTGCGGTCAAACCCAGGGTGGAGTTTTTAAACAAGACAGATTGAGTAGAGCCTCTTAGGCACAAGTGCAACAGTATTGTAACTTTAATGTTGGTGGTTGGAGTTATTCCACAGCTATTCATCATTAGTGCTGCAGCCCAGCCTAAGCTGCACCCCCGCTCCCCATAAATACTTGATTAACGGACCTAAACATGTCTGATAAAGGGATCTTAGGCTACTGCTATACAGAGGATGAGCATCCGCTTTATTGCTTAAATCCCACCCACCCACTGTGTGGGAGCGTGTCACTCTTTTTGGAACATATGTGCCACAGTGCATTACCGAACACTTAAATGACTACTAAATCTAGCACACTGCTTGATTTCAGCAGCATGATTTCAGCAGAGCTCAGACCGGATTGGAAAGGACTGCCCACAGGGTAACTTTATGAATACTGCTACAAATGAGGACCTATCTGAAGTAGTTTTGCTGTTTGCAGAAAGAGCCTGGCCAAACTGCAAACTGGAAATGTCTCTCTCTCTCAAAACCCCCCCCATCCTAAATATAAAATATTGGTTGTGGTTGGCTAGCTTCTTTAACCTTTATTTCTAGAAAGTGGAATCAGTAAAAATGCCACGGGACTCAATCGTTCTGATGTCATTTCAAACTTACCTTCATCCTCGTCATTAGCACTAACAGTGACAACAGCCAGGCCCACATCTGCATTCTCATCAACGCCGACTTCATACAGTCGCTGAGCAAACACCGGTTTGTTGTCGTTGACGTCGCTGATGAAAACTCTCACATACGCTGTGTCTGCAAGAATGACAGAATGGCAGAAGATTAAACGGCACGCACAGCTCACACACATACATACTCGAACCATTACTGTAAGTGTGTTACTCTCATTCCATCTGTTTATTGATTCTACAATTCATTGTCACTGTTTAGTGGGGAAGAGGTACTTAACCCAGCACAATGTTGCTCAATGACGTATAAATTAGACAAAACATTACTCACAAAGATCTGCTGTAAATTACATGAATTATTCATTTTGTCAAGAGTTTATTCTTTTTACAGGGGGGACGGTTCTGAAGAGAAAGAGTAACAATAATGGGGCTAAACCTCGTCAACGAGCTACTTTCCTTTTTTTTTTTAACCGAGCGCAGATAACTAGGAAGGTTAAATATTTATAAGATGACAAGTGTTTGTGTCTTATCTGTGGGCTCCTCATTACATTGTTTATTCCTTTAGTTAAAAAGAGTAAATTATCTGCTCACAGAGCACATGGGTGACATGTTTATTTGGAGCTGCTGCAGTAAAAGATGGCGGAATGTGGCTTTATTTTCTTGGCTTGTTTTTGCATTTGCCTCCTCCGTTTGGTGCATCCCGGGGGTAACACAGAGACAGGTAATGTTTGCAGGGGAGATGAGCCCTTCTGGATGCGGTAGATATGTAGACACAACTAAGGCTCATCGCAAATGCTAAGCAGCCCTGGCAGCCTGAAGAGAGGGTTTTGCTACTCCAAAACACCACCCGGCACTCCTAACACCTCCTTCACAAACAGAGGCAAATACCCCCGTCTAAATACAAATGTCATAGGACGTCATTCTAAACACAGATATTATTACTGCGGAAATGTCACACTGTGAACAAGGTAAACAAACAAAGGCCTTTCTGGTTAAATTGTGAAACGAGAGAGTTAAAAAGGGGAAGAAATAAGGGATCGCTACAAGAAAGAGAGTTGGAAGAAATCTCTGAGCTATTTTCACATGGAAGAGAGTGTTGCTGTCTGGTCATGGCAGTAGAATAAATCAAATTAAAATTCACTTTTCAAAGTCAATCCCAAGGTGTAAATGAATGTATTGCCAATGCAGCCTTTTTAAAACACAGTGCACAGAGGAAGCACTCCTCACAGTTTAGAGTTACAGAGTTTCAGTATTGCCCTGTAGGCATATAGGGAAAGAACAATGCTGCTTTTTATGAACTGAACATCAGACCGGGGCAGAGGTCACCCTAAAGTTAACTCTGCCAAGTTATAAAGTTCCTCGGAATGCCACAGTAGTAAAAAAACAACATATTTTTGCATCAATTTAAGGCACAGGGACACAATGAATCGGAAGTAGCTGTCGCTAATCATTTATGTCATTGTAACAAAAGAGTAATTTACACAAAGCTGGATTCTCAATTGACTTAATTGTCTGGAATAGTTTGACATTTTGGCACACACGCTTTTTCTTGTATAGAGTCAGACGAGTCGATTGAACCCATCAAGTCATTATGTTAAATACAAAGCAAGAGACAGCAGCTTGATACTTCAGCTCTAAAAAACATTCAGAAAATAAACAACCACCAACATCTGTCCAAAGGTAAGAAAAAAAAAAGTGTAGCAAAAGAAAAGTGTAACAAATATCTCAAAAAAATGTAACAGTTACAGATTTTTGTGGAATTTATGTGCCTGCTTCTTTCTGGCTGTGTGCCATAACAAGTTTTTGCACAGAACAAATCAAATATAACATTTTAATTAGTGAACTCTAGGGGTTATGATAAGCAAATTAGCCAGCTAGTGCAGCCCCGAGCAGCTACAGCATTAAACTCAGGTAAATTGAACATTAACCATGTAATCCAGTGCTGTGCTGGGAAATCGTGGGGTCCTGCCATTCATTTCGATGTAATTTTGACACATGCCAATCATCATGAAAACATTGTTGAACACCTTGCACACTGCACTCCCCATGGATATGACAAAAGTTTTGACTTGGCCTCCAAACTCCCTAGATGCCACTGCGATGAACCATTTATGAGGCAGGCCAGAACAATCCGGAACAAACCCAGTCTATGGAGGCCCTAGCCTGCAGCCTAAGACCTAAAAGAATTAGGGCTGTGTTAGTGTATGATGATGATGAAGGGGAATATTTGATAGCTCACTAATTAAAGTGATTTTTAGCTCATTTCCACATTGATGATAATTATAACAAATTTAATTTGCCTTGCTTTAGATTTATGTTGCATCTCCACATAGTATATCCAACACTCTGGCTGTTTATGTGCCTTTTGAGATGTGCAGAGACCAGTTCATGCTTGGACTTTTGCACGCTTAATTGTGTGTTAAACAGGTAGACTGATCCATCATCACCAAGTGAGATGAAACAGGATATTTCTGTCTGATGGTTTGATTTTTAGATTTGAGCGTAACAAAACTGCACTAGAAGAGACACTTGTTTATTTTATGTCCTTTACTTTTATTTTCACGGGTGGGAGGGCGAGACAAAGAGGGGAGGAAAGATTGGTGAGCCATTTTATACATATAAAACAGACTGGATGAGTTAGCAGAACTGCCCAACGACACACACAATATATATATTTAAATATATTTTTTGAGCTTATTTATAATGTTGCCAATAATACATCGGTGCAAGAATAGTTGCTTCAGATTTTGAATTTGCCAAACATGAAACTACTTTAATGAAACTGGCAAGAGTTTTAAGTCTAGATAAAAACTTTTTACCTTTTTACCCATCCAACTATCCAGTCACTCATTCTTAAAATTTCTCACCTGTGTTGGGCTGTTTGTACTTCCCAGGTCGAGCTGACTCTTGGCCATCTTCTGACTGAACCTCCAGTAAGTAGGAGCTACGGGCCTCACGGTCAAAGACAGCTTCTGTGTAGATAATCCCAAGTTCTGGGTCGATACGAAACAGATTATGGTCCCCACTGCTGTCACTCAGCAGAGAGTAAGTGATCTGTGGAGCACAGGGAATTTGAAAATTAAGCTAAAGTAAAGTTTCAAGCAATAACCTGCAGAAACAGCAGAAGTTACAGGCTCTGTAGCTGAAAATGTCAAGAGGGCTAAGCAAATCAATACGCTCCATTCAACCAATATCGCCACAATCAGTGAGACAGCTGATGAAACAGCTCCCAAACCCACTTCAACAAAACTTTGAAAACAGTGGAACAAAAGCTTCCACACTGGTGGGATTGTTGTGTGATGTTACATAATGCTCTTTGTAGTGTAAATGGATGCTTTAGCAGGGAAACAGCAGTCTCTAGATTTTTGTAAAATTACTCCATTTTGCCATACCTTCACAAAATGATCATAAGTGTATAACCACAAACCTCTCCATTAAAGCCCAGGTCTTTGTCATGGGCGGATACTTGCAGAACTGAAGTCCCTATCTGGGCTCCTTCGGTCACTGAGGCCTCGTAGATGGAGGATGTGAAAAACGGTACGTTGTCATTGACGTCTTAGGATAGAAATGACATAGTCACCGTGACAATGTGTTAATTTCCTGATACCACTCACAATATCCTTTTTCTGCATTCAAAAGTGTAACCACTGACATTTTCTCAAAAATGAAATGAAATATGAGAACAAGAGAACAACACGTTCACCGCATCAGCTATAGAGGTAAATAACTTCTCTTTAGGCAAGACCAAGTAATCCCTCTTATAAGTAATTAGAATCTGTTTTTACTTTTTTAAATAGGTTTTAATACTGTGCCAATTTTATATTGTGTATTTATCCCCAGTGTGCTGCTTGTTAACTTCTTTTGTCTCTGAAGCTACATGTGCAAATATACATTATATTATATTAAATATAATATAATATACACTGTTCCAAAAAATAGTAATGTCAAAGTATCTTACTGTATATTTTACAGTTTTGTATTGTCTTTCTAGAATATCATTAAATTTACATAAGTAGATGTGATTTTACAGATCATTTTCTCACATAACAGACAAATATTTGTGAAATTATGATACATTTCTGAATGTATTTTTACAATCTAAATATGCTTATGTACAAATTATATATTTAAAAAACACGTAAATTGTGTTTTACTATATGTACAGTGATGTTATCTGTTAAATTCAAATGTAATACTATGGAAAAATATATAAAATGATCGAAAATCAATGAGAATAATAATTAAAGGAGTAATTTTGCTGGAAATGTCATGTCATCTAGGTCTGATTCAGTAATTCAGAGGTAACCAGTGAAAATATAATTAATATGAATAAAAACAAAGAAAAACATATAAAACATTGCACGGCCACGCTGTGCTAATTATATATTTTAAAAAATAAATGTAGAGGTAGGAATTGCAATTAATATAAATCTCAAAGTATTCACAACATTCCTGAACAGAAATAGGCCTCTGCACCTGGGGTGAGGGTGTGGCCATGAAAACAATGTGACATGCCATTGGATGTTGGGACACATAATCATCGGCCAATGAATGTGAACTAACAACCACAATGTCGTGGGTATGGCAGCACTGTAGGAAAACATCCTAATATAAAAGTATTTTACTGCATTTCACAGTTTTGTTCTGTTCTTCTAGAATATCGTCAAAGTTACGTAAATAGACTGATTTCACATTTCAAATGTAAATTAACGTTAAATCACTGTAATGTAATAAAACATAATTTTCATGATTATTAAATGTATCTGTCTGTACATATGCATATTTAGATTGTTAAAATACATTCACAACTGTATCATGATTTCACAAATATCTGTCCGTTATTTGAAAGAGTGAACTGTTGAATTCAAATGTAATGCTATGCAAAAGTATATAACATGATTCCTATAAGCTTGTGCTACATCACATAAGTATTATTATCATTGCTCTTTAGGGCGATCGTAGCTCAAGAGTTGGCAGTTCGCCTTGTGATCAGAAGGTTGCCGGTTCGAGCCCCGGCTCAGACACGCTCGGTGTTGTGTCCGTGGTCAAGTCACTTCACCTACCGCCTACTGGTGATGGGCCGATGGTGCTATATGGCAGCCTCGCCTCTGTCAGTCTGTCCCAGGGTATGCAATCCATTATTATTTAAACCAACTGTTAATTGTATATTTCTGTACATTTACGTATTATGATTCATATTGCCACATTCATTGACGTTGTTTATAGGTAATTTCATTGTTTGATCACGTTAAAATGTTCCTAATCTAAAAGCACTTGGAAAAGGCAGAATCCCATGTAAAATTAGAGCAACAAACTGTATTGTCATTACTGGAAATAACCGTATTTTTATGAGGAAGTTATTTTCTGTTATTTTACGGTAGTATTTTGGCACCCCAGCTGCCGGAATATTACTGTTTTTTTAAGATGTTTTTTTTTTAACAGTGTAATATAATATAATACAATATAATATAATATAATATAATATAACATAATATAATATAATACCAATTAAAATGTACTCAGACACAGTTATTAAATAAATTAATTAACATACATTTCAAGAATTTCCATAAAGTCTGCTGATGTAATGGTGAAATCTATTCAATCAATTAATTATATCAAATGACAAAGACAGCGAGACATGTACCTGTAATATTCACATAAACTCTTGTGAAAGCTGCAAGCGGCACTGCAGCCACATTTTGCGCCCGGACTTGAAGAGAGAAAAATGGTGTGGTCTCATAGTCCAGTGGCTCGGACACCAGAATGGACGCAGAACCATCTTCCCGGTTGGGAGAGAGGTAGAAACGGACGGGCATGTTGGTTTCAGGGACCATCCCATCCTCAAGGTTGTAGGTCACTCTTGGGTCACCCAACTGAGACGTTGCCTTGACTGTCTGAATAGCATCAGAAGTTACATCATGACTGTCTTGAAAACCTGGATTTTAGGTATCAAATCAGTAAGGACTAGCTCCTGAGGCAGAAAGTGATAAATGGAGCATACATACATCTCATGATAGAGCAAACCTCTATCATCTATCATGAGCAAACATCTCATAATAGGAAAAAAAAACATCAGCGAGTTTATGGATATGTAGCTGATCGCTCAGCTTATATAATATCATTCTACAATCTTGCTATGCAAATTTGGAAAACATGTTTTTTTGAGGAGTACAGGCATTCAGGAGTCCCCTGAATGCCTGCTAATTTCACGGTTAAATCACTGCTCAATAATATGAGGTCAATGAGTCAATCCAAGAAATAATTAAAGCATTTAAGCACTTACAGCTAGACATCTTTAAATCTCTGGACAAATCATAGAAGAAAATTATTCTATATTAATTAGTTAGTTTTAAAGATGGTAGTGAGCATATTTTGTAGTTTTGGACAGAGCCAAAATGTTTGTGAAGGACAGCAGGTCTAATTATTGATGTCATCCATAACAGGCTTAACTAAAATGTCTGGTTAGGAGGAAATCATGTTTAACAATTTCATGTGTGATTTTGTATAGTCATCCATTCATCTGTCGATATCTTTCTATCAGTAACTAAATAATAAAAAAAAAATAGTAGTGAAAGGCTCATGGTCACATTTTCTTTTTTTAATATTAAGTTTTTTCTGTTTTTTAAGTAGTTTCATAGAGTGACTCTTACTTGTAGTCTCACTGTGTTATCTCAGTACTTTTTAGTCTCTGAATTCTTTTCCCATTACTGGGCAGATTATATTAGCCATTTTACAGTGATTAATTATAAACACTTAATCAGAAATCAGCCCCTGAAAATGTTCTGTCCCCTCTGTGTTGAGAGTTAAGCTCCACCCCTGAGCTGATGGGCACATTTTCTAACTTTACACAGAGCCAGGTTAGCTGTTTTTCGCTTCTTTTGCTGAGCTAAGCTTACTAGCTGCAGGATACAGCTCTATAACTAACTCCCAGAGATTGAGTGCTATCAGTCTACTCATTCAAGTCAAGACAGTGTCAAGTCAGCATATTTCCTAAAATGCTAAACTACATTTTCCTTTGAGATTGGTCAAGTAACATTTGTTCACATGTGACAGGTTATAAGCGGTCAGACTGCAGTACGGGTCAGCAGCCTGAACGAAACACAGGTTATATCAAATTCTGATTAAATTTTTGCTTCAATGACTGATTATCTAAGAAAGACATAGCGTAGGATGAAAGTCAAACCTGCTGCCTGAGTCCTAAAATAACCTCTTATCAAGAATTGAGCTGCCTTTTGAAGACCTTGAACAAAAGGACTTTTTTTCCATCTCAGATTGACAGCTATAAATTTTTCACATCAAAGGAGACATTTTCAATGAATTTAATAAGTCTAGTGTCATAAAATTTGCCAAGCACATGGGATTCAATGTCATCTTTCTGCTACAGCATCACATTAGAACTCTTTTACAGGTTTTTCAGCACTGAAGAACCTTCTGAGGCATATTTAAGCTCAGTGTTAGCAGAATGTCTAAATAATGGTCAAATTGCACTGATTCAGGTAAGCAAGCATTCATCTAACGTAAACAGCAAATAATAAGATTAATAAATAATAATAATGATAATAATGATAAAGAGAAACAAACATTGTAACAGAAATTGAAGTTGCTTGCATCCTTACCACTATGGGCGTGTCCCTGGCAGTGTTTTCAGGGATGACAACACTGTAGCTTTCTTTTTCCCACTGTGGAGGCTGGTTCTTCACATTGGTGATGGTGACTGCCAGCTCCACAGAAGTGCTACGATTCCCACCATCAGTTGCTATGATATCCCTTGTAATATAGGTCCGCTGTGAACAAAGGGAAGAGTTCAATGGGGGAAATTATCATCATATTTGATGTTGAAATGATTACTACCCTGAAGTAAGATATTACTTTAATCTTGTGACTCTCAGTGAGAAAATGAGGCCCTGTTGACACCGTTAGCAGCAACTACCACAATGGCAGGTTTCCGTGTTTATATCTATCTGTGCAGACGTTTTAGCTGCATTATAAGTGACATTAAAAACTTTCACCATCACCTCTTTGATTATGTGTTTACTCTTTTATTAATTACATATAGGTCCAGAAATGTTTGGACACTGACATAATTGTCAGTTTTTTGTCTGTACTCCACCAAGTTTTAAGGGTCTACAAACATGTTTCCTTTACTGCTTTGAAATTAGTTAGTCGTATACACAGTCACCTGTTGTCTTGGGTAAAACATCATATTTCTTTTAAACCCCTTGAACAGTAAGTTTCATTATTGTTTCTCTTAAACTCTATTGTGCTTGCATACAAAAGCAAAATTGAGAAAATTGTGTCACTGTCCAAAAATGTACAAATCAAGCTATTTTTGTGATAAAAAAAAGTTTTTTCATAGCAAAGTGTAATATTTTGCTTAATGTTTAGTAGAAGAGTTAGACCTCTGCGTGACTGTGGGGGCAGCTGTTTCTGGCAGCACAGCAGCACTAAGAAAAACATGTAGATCTGGGCGTTTATACAGATATGTCTTTGTGCGAGCAGATGCAAGCAGCGATAAGCTGTCGATCAGCTAATTGGACGACCCAAACGTGGAAACCATTTAGTTAGACTCAAAACAACAAAAGCAGCAGAATAAGCCATAGAAAAATACATTAAGCCATAATTCTGACTCCATAAAAACCCTTTTGTTACTGTGCCATAATTGAATTCCAAGGACATAAGGGAGTAAATTTGTCTTGGGGACTGCATTTCATCAAAGTGGACACCACAAGAAAAAGTGAAAAGAGTCCATTTACCTAAATTAAACAATGAGTAACATTAAAATTACACTCACGCCAAAGTGAAGAAGAAGAACATTTAGAAATGTGTCCTTTTACCCACATATTATGATTGTATTTCATAATAATGACTAAGTCACAGTTACAGAGCTTAAATGAAAAATTGTTCACTATTATTTCACCACGAATTCAATCGTTCAGCTTTAACATTTCGACTACCAGCTGCATTATTCTGTTAATGTAAATCAGGGCCGGCGACTCTATTATTGTGCTGCAGTGGTCAGATAAAAACCAATCTCCCTGAAGTTCAGTATTAGATTTTCTATTTGTGGGACAATCCAATTAGTATTTTTAAAGCAATGCAACTCTTTTCCAAAGCTTGAAACCAGAGAACAAAGATTGCAATCTGCAATGCCCAATATGGACCCAGCAGCTGCTGCTTTTACATTAAATGAATATCTGACTTGGTAATACTTGGAAATTAAATTTGCTGTAATAGTGTCAGATCTCTACCAGAACATATAAAATATTCTGGATACGGTCATGGCAACCTTTTCCATCTTTTCCACTTAATTCTCTGTGGAACCAGTGTACAGTGTGTTGACACGGGATGAGGTCGGCTCTGGCTGTGCATGTCTTAGGGCATAAGAACATTCATAGCTGCTCAGTGGCATATCTCTTCCATTAAAGTGCTTCGAGTCAACTGGGAACAGTGCTTCACATTTTACTGTGAAGTGTGGCTTGAAAATTTAGCCTTAATTCTTTTTCAATGTAATCAGAAACTGCGATGAGAAAATCAAAAAGAACAAGGTCCCAGACCAGCGAAGACATTTAACATTTAATGAAGTGCTTTTATGGTTACAGCACAAAGATTGTTGCAGGATCCAAATAACTTCTGAAACCACCCTAAAATATGCAACAGCTTTGTTAGGCGAGGTTTTGTGCTTAGCGTTATCAATTTTGCATGAAGTCAGCAGCAAAATTGCCAGAGACTTCCGACACCAGTGCAGTAAAAAGTATGTTAAATAATAAACAGCCCTATAGTGCAATAGCAGGTTTCTGGCCAAAGAACAGCTCCTGTTGAATAAATTAAGGTGAAAACCGGAAGCCGAGCACTGATAGGTCTCAGAAAGGCTACGACATACTTGTGAAGAATGTAAGAAATAAAAAAATGTGTTACATTACTGGCATTGACATTATAAATCACTTGAAGTTAGCTGACAACACTCAGCTCAGTAAACTTTGAAGATAGCGTTTTTAGGTAGTTTTCATACAGAAGCGAATTATGCATACATGTAAAATAACTTGTATTCTGAAAACAACTGTGTAATTTATCTTAAGGGGATTCACCTTTGTATTTCACACTTCTCCAAAGATTGTGGCTTAGTGTTTTCATTTTTCAGAAGCTGTTAGCAGGGAGGTTAACTTTGCATTCATAATCTTCCTCACAGTGTTTCAGTTAATCACTTCAAAATACAAAAATCGTTTGTTGGTGCACACTGTCAGTCTTTTTATCAAAGTCTCAGATGATAAACGACGATGAAAGAAAGCTTTTTTATATATATATATATATATCAAAGCCACAGCATTTATAAGAGACAATGAGTTGCAGAGTATGGTAATTAGCTTCTTTTAAACCTGTGCCATTAATTAAAACACTTTTTTGACAGCTACTGCAGGTAAGAGGATGTTTTTGCACATTTGAAGGAAAAGTCTTTGTAACGGAGCACTAGAAAAATGCTAGTCATTAAACAGAACCAAAGGACACACAAGCTGTTAAAATGTATTTTGAATAATTTGTTTAGGCTGAATTAGTCTCCCTCCATCTTCTTTCTCTGTGGTATTTCCACATCCAGCACCTCCGGGAGTAGACATACTCAAGACTGGTAGTGGCAGTTAGAGGCACTTTGAGGTGCCTCATTCATTAACTTTGTTGACACAGACCCACAGGCCACTGTGTGTGTCGTCCTGGTATAACTCATTTTGCGGGGACATAATCTACTTACACAGTCTCATTACGAGGACATGCCTTCGTTGTACGCAAAAAAGTAAATCCCTAAAAATGAAGGTGAAGACCCGGAAAAGAACAGTTAGTGTCTCTGTGTGTGTGTCTGCACTGGCTGACAAAGACCTGTGGTTGACTTGCCTGTGAGATGGGCTGGTTAACATAGACCCATCCAGTGATGGGGTTGACCTGCAGGTACTCAGGCTGCTCCAGAGACATGGCGTAAGTGATAGCTGCATTAGTGCCAAAGTCATCATCGTGAGCAGCAACACGCAGAAAACTGGTACCGACCAAAGTGTCTTCCCTCAAAAAATCTGCACGGGAAAGAAATAACGTATGTGCGCTCACTTTACTGGTCAAAGAACTTGCATTGTAGTAGCTTAGGGCAAAGGATGATGAAGATCCTTAGGAACAAAAATAAAATGTCTCTAAAAACATCCTCAATTAAATCAAATTACTATATAAAGGTGCACAAAGTCAATCAAATTCTCTATGACTTAATATCAGTTTTATTTACTTCTGCATTTTTAATGGTCCTGGTTGTGCCCCTGCTTTATTAATGCTATGCATATTTCATTTGGACATCAACAAGAATAACATTCATCCCAAACTTACACTCATAGCGCAAATTCTCAAACTTGGGGCTGTTATCATTTTGGTCCAGTATTTGGATGGTTAGCTGACAGATGCCGATCAGTGGCTCCTCTGCCCAATCAGTAGCCGTTACTGTGATCGAATACTCTCTTTGCCGCTCCCTGTCGAAGCGCCGGGCTGTCACAATCACTCCTGTACATACAGAATAATGATCAAACATACGCACGGCAATACCACACAGTGCTTCAGCACCCCGGTATTTCCACCAATCGACCCAAGATTTTGTAAACAAGTAAACAATTATGAATTTATTCGGAGAAAGTCGAGTATTCCTTTCAAGTGCGGTGACTTTGCTATTAAATCTTGAGATGAAGAAAACTGAGCACGAGCCTAAAAGAAAATGACTGACAGAATAACATGTTGCCTGCCCGTGCCAGGACTTCTGAACAGCTTCTCTATTTGCCTACCCCTTAATTATGTACACTCATTTTTTATAATCACACTGAGCTTCTCCCAAATTTAATCAAATGTTAATCAGTATACAGGTTTTGGCATTTGACTTAAATTCCTAAGAATAACAAGTCAACGTATAACAGTTGATATTGTATCAGTATGCATCCTCCTCACGGCTCCACGCCTCAGCTCAAAATTACCATTAGAGATGACAATTAACATTTAAATACAACACATTCTACCTACAGCAGACTCTCTGCTCTATGTCTAATTGAGACCTCTTTTACCCCAGACGAACTGAAACTGTTCTACCTGTGTCCGGATGGATTCTGAAGGCAGGCATTGCGCTGTCTCTGTGCATTAGGCCATATTTGACTTTTCCATTTGCCCCCTCATCTGCATCCACGGCATGCACTTGCAACACAAAAGTCCCCGTTGGCTGGTTCTCCAGCACCGAAGCCTGTTCACGATATTGCTGGCACTGAGATAGAGAGGGGAAGAGGAAACAAGGAAGGAGAGATAAATGCAAGAAAGTAGTCCTATATAAGGGATTGTATCATCAGAATACGATAATATTAATAAGAAAAAGGGGATCAAAGAAACTAAACTAATTAAGTAGAAGGTCACTACACACACCACACAGGGAGATTCTGCACATGAAACACAATATAGCAGTTATAGATACAGTAGACCACATCTTTGGAAATGAAAACACTTGAACTGATTTCTTTTGAAGAGCCAACAGCAAACAGCTTTGTCTTTGCAAAGAATTCAATCCATTCCCCCTAATGAACATATGCCCCAGATAAAGAGCAGCTCTCTGGAGTCGTTCTTTTTTGTAATCAGATATAAAAGCCAGCTACTCTTTCAACAGAATGACCATGAAAAAAGAAAAACAATAGACAAGGAGGAGCAAGAATGAAATGGAGAGAAGGAGATGGATCAAAGGACGTGAGCATGCAATTAAAAGAAGAATAATGCAAGAGTTCATGGGACGCGATGGCACAGACAGCATGGCCGGAGGCAGCTGTTCATAAAAATCACATAATATAAAGCATAAGGTCATGCTGGCCCAGGTGGTTCTGAGGCATAACTTGATATTCAAACAAATCAAGTTGCCAAGAGTTCAAACCCGCCCGGAAGACCCAGGAGCTCCAGCTCTGCATGAATATGTCTTCTGCCGAAGTTCAAGTCATTCCTAATTAAGGAGGAAGTTAATTAAACAGGTACAGTATATTGTGATGATTTTGCAATTTTTTCCTAAATTAATTGAAATCCCACTAGACTGCCTAAAGATAGAGTGGGTGTGCAGGCTAATCGGAACTCATGGGAAAACAGAGCAGAGAGAGACGGAGGCCAGGGAAATGAGAACAGAGCAAAATATAAGAGTGCTAGAGAGTGAGGCGAGAAGAGGGAGGGAGGAAGGAAAAGGGAACAGCTGAAATGCAATGAGGGGATAAGACTGAGAAAAATACAACAATGGATTATAAAAGGTTCACGTTGACAGCAACAACAAAAGAAGGAATGCCTGAAAGGTCTGACATTTTGGGAAATACATTTACAGACTCTTTTGCTAATAGTTAGCTGAAAAGATCAATACAACTCTCCTTGCATGGCCTGCATGGTGAATATATAGCTTGAACCAGTAAGTAGTTAGCCTATAAAGACTTAAAACAGGTTGGAAGTGTCGACTATCCAACGGTGCTGGAAAAGTCTTGAATAAGAAATAGGTAAACAACCGCCCATAAATACATTTATTTTGAAGGCACTACTTTTCTTCTTTGTCCTTGGCTGTTTTACTTTCCTTCCCTCCTTTCTGATTTTCTCACCCATGACCAATTAGTTATACCTGCTCGTCGATACCCCGTCCTTCTTGTGTGTTTAATTTGTCTTTGCCATCAAGTCTTTGTCAGATCGTCTGCGTCCTTTGCCCACCTCTGAGCTCCTGAGCCTTTGTCCGTCATGCTGTCTACCCTGGTATCTGCCTGCTTTTGCACCTATAGTTGTGCTAAGCTTCCGTGTGTTTTTCCACTTCCATTTTTGTTTATCTTCTTGGATTTAACCATTTTTTTGTAGGGAATAAGTAAAAAACTAAATGTACTAAAAGTACCAGGGTTGTCTTCCTCACCTCCTCAAATATAGGTTTGTTGTTGTTGACATCATCAACCCCAACGATGACCCGGGCAGTCGAAGACAGAGGGTGTGGTCCGCCCGAGGCATTGTCATCTGTGGCCGTTACATTCAGGACGTACTCCAAACCTTGAAGCTTGGGCAGGGGAGTCGAGCGGAGACGGATCAATCCTGCAAAGAGCACAGACCACTTAAATTACTTCTTGTATAGTATATGGTCTACACTAACAGAGTACATACAACCATTCTATAGCTGTTAAGTAGGATGTTATTGCTGCTGAGGAAGTGGACGCATAGTAAGGGATGTGCTATCAATAAGAACACACTAGAAAATGCATACTGCATACTGTTGTTCTAGACGTTGGAAGCAAGATAGAGAGCTGTGAAAATTCAGCTCTCAAGTCCACAGAAAGGTAGAAATCTGATATACAGACTAAATCCAAAAACCAATTTCACAGTAGTGATTTTGTCACATTTCTAATCTAATAATTGCGTGCTTTCCTCTAAAGATGCCCATCCAGCTAAAGCACTTGAGCGAAAACATAAAGCAGTACAGTGAGTCTGGTCAGAAGTTAACGAGGCTCAGCAGATGCCTATTAGCTGTTCCTCTTGCCCCCTTTGTCTGCTTTCATGTAACAGTCAAGATAAAAGGTGGGATAAAAGGATGGAGCATCTGAGTCAACATCTTTCTCGTCAACAGAAATACAAAAACATCAGAGGTTGCAGAATGAGCAAGCAGCCTGTGATGTGGGGAAAACCTATTGAACTGAGAGCATGGGGAGTTTTTTTATTCTCTTGTTGTGTTTCTATTCATCCCCTTCAATGCTCTTGATTAAAGACAACACAGCATGCTGATACACACATTTGGGAGCGCCTGACATCCCTCTCTCCTGTATTACTTGTAATTTCACCTGCCCACAGAGCAGAGAAGGATCCAGGTTCTAATGACAATGCATAACATTGACATTGCTGCACCGCTACATTAAAATACGCAAACTGTGGGATGTGCGCAGTAATTGTCTCGCCTTAAATGTCAGCCTTGTTTACAAACGCAACACCAGCTCAACCAGCTATTCAGCTAGCAGCATTCGTTGCATATACAGGAAAAGGGAACCCATATAGTGATAGTGATTTCCGCGCACCCAAAGGATATCAGCTTTAGCATTTTCTTTCTCGGAGGATACACAGAAAGGGTGGAAAGAAATATAAAACGATGACACAAAAGAAAGAGGAGCTGGCGGAGCAGAGCTTGGAGATTGCGAACTATGATAGAGCAGTTGTTGTGAAATTGAATTGAAAGGGTTGGGTGACAAATGTCACAGAGATTGCCACTGGTTTCGGATCAAAGGGTAAATAAAAAAGATAAACTGTGCAGTCCTCAATGCTAGAAGGCTAAGAAACATGTGGAACATTCCTCTCTGTACCTGGAAAAAGCCAAACCAAGGACAGAAATGTCCTAAATAATGTTATAGATTTTATTTATGACCCTAATAATAGAAAGAGCAGCATGCGTATAGGAAATATAGCTTTTATTATCAGCTTTCAATATCTTTTCACACTGCCTTTGAAAATAGAGGCCGTTCCTTGAAAGCGCAATTTGACAGAAAGCCCATCGATTACAATGAGAGCTGAATAATATGACACCTGGTTGGAAAATTAAGAAATATCACCTTTCTGGCTGTCAATGACAAAATTTTCTTCCTCGTTGCCTGCTGTTATGGAGTAGAATATAGCATCGCCATCTGGATCTTTGGCCAGAACTGTTGCAACCAGGGTGTTGGGGCCTGCATCCTCAGAAACGAATGTTCGATATCTGCAAAGAGGAACTCAAGTTTAGAGAAAGTGAGAACACATACTTGGTGGAAGTCAATAATAGAAACCCACAAACAAAGAGACTAGAGATATGAATCATTTACACAGTCCAGGGCATCGAGAAGCTGATTAGACTTATGGTTGTGGCTTTTACTTGTCACTATGATTTAACCTGTCCTCTTAGCTGGCCAGACCAGAGACAAATGATAATGTCTACTGGGATTTTGAAGCCATTGAACAAATGGTGCTTCTACATACCCTGCCCACTGTGGGCCATTTGATCCACTGCCTTTTAAAATGTCAACAGTGATTTGCTTGCTCTGTGGTGCTGGGTAGCAAAATGCCCAGCAAGACACAGGAGACTGATATACCGCTGTGGTACAAAGCACAATGGGGAGGAGATTAACTCTGTGACTAAGAGGACGCACAGATGAAGAGAAGAAAAGAAAAAGGTGAGAAAGGAGCAGCTAGGTGACAAAAACGAAGGCTGTCAGTGAAATGACAAGTAAAGTGACATGTGGGAGTGGGAGAAAAAAGAGCGGAAAAGAGGACGGCTGACAGAGAGGAGCAGGCTATAAGAGGGGGCGGTGTTCTCACAGAGTTCGAGTTGATTCGTCAGCAGAACTCATCCCCTGCGAGATTTTGTGCTGTATCCTCTTCTAATGCGTGTGTGTGTGTAAGTATGCGTGTACGTGGGGTGGGGCTGCGGTGTCTATGGTGAAAAGTCAGAGGTGATTGATGGTTTACAGAAGAACGCTGATGGGTGATTCATCTCCGCCAGCCTCGGCAATCTCCGTGGCAACATGAGTGACCTGTAATCTGTCACCCGGCTCAGAGGCCACCTCTCCGCAGCTCTGAGGGGATGAAACATATACACTCCCTTTGCTTTTCTTCCTGAAGCGTCTTCCTACATCTCACTGAACTGTGAAGTTGTGCTCAGACACGGTACGCCTGCCTGCCTGTCTGTCTGCTTCCCTGCATGTCTGGACATTTTGCATTTCCATGGAGTCTCTCGCTGTCTGTCCCTCACTTCAATCACATTTAGCCACTCTGTGGCTCATTCAGATGCAAACTGAGAGGAAAAAAACACTAGCCCGTCCACTCATCTGTCAGGCAAGTATCTCAATTAATCTGAATGTAAGAGTAATTTCTTAAATGTTAATGTGCACACTCTACCTCCACACGAGTCTCTGTTCTTTTTTGAGCACTACAGCCCAATTCTAATCTGCAGCCTACAGCCTCTCGGTGCACTTGCACATTTACATGGAGGCTCCGCCACATTAAGTGTCATTCCAACCCTACTAGCCTTAAGTGTGAGTGGGTTATGAATCCTTCCAACACTGAGACTGCATCAGTGCAGGCTTACTACCCACAGTGCTGAAAGGTGAAGAGCTTGTTTTGTTTCCTGCATGAAGGAAACTCCACGCATATGATTGTTGTGGTTTAGGGTCTTTACCTTACAATTTAAAGTGCCTTGTTGTGATTTGGTGCTACATAAATAACACTGAACTGAACTGCATTCATACAATTGAGTTATATGTGATTATTTCAGTAGGACTGCATCTGTAATGAAGAAAAATGAAATGGCTTCCCTTAAAACAAAAAACCCACAAGTTTTTTGTTTTTAAATCTTACAGTAAAACATTGTTGCTTCATTTGTTCCTTTTTGCTTTCAGCAACCAAATCTTAACTTTATTCTGCTGAATGTATCTGAAATATTCTGTTCAGCACTTTCCACCTTTTTTTAAAGTGCTTTATAAATAAAGATTACTATTTTCCATTCTAGTTATAGAGGTCAAGAAGAAGTTGGAGAAAAGAATGAAGAAAAGTAGAATAATTTCAACAAATGCTGAATACTGTCTGTGCTTTAAATGATTGAATACAATTCAAATGGAGCACACACTTTTTTCAGTAGAAGATAGACATCATCTTAATAGACCTACTTGGCACATTCTCACAGAAAGCACTGTTACTATTAAATAATGGCGGGTCTTCCCAAAGCTTGCTGGTATATTCTACACTACCCCTTAATTAAGAGACTCTCTGCAGACACAAGTGTGACTCAACACAGAGTTTCACTCATCACTGAGTTGGAGGAAGTAGCAGTCGAATTCGAATTGGGCCCCTGCTCGCTTCCCTCACAGCATTTATCTACATCTCAGAAAGCCATAGTGTGAGGAAGCGCCTAACACATGCTACCTGGCAAAATGTCTGCATTTCTAACTATCTGTCTGCTGGGAAGAATATTTGCCTGACTGCCGACAGGCTTCTCTGTTTATCTGCATATCTGACTGGCTGTCTCCTGTCTACTCGCAGTGTATGTTTTGGCATTCTCTACTTGCTTGCCCTGCAACCGTGTTTCAGTGTGTTTTTCTTTTCAGTTTTATGTTTGTCTGCCTACATCTCCACCTTTCTGCCCACCTCATTGTTTGGCTGTGTGTCTAGCCAGTCACTGAGACTGACACCTGACAATGCAACAAGAGCAGGTAACAGAGGTCTGCAACAGTCTTGTGTGAAGGTCATTGAAACATGACTGACAGGACAAGCAGCTTACTTGTTCGATAGAATAAATGTAGCAGAGCCACAGTGACAGTTGCTGCCCACCCACTTATACAGCTTTGCCAAAAAGCCACTCTGGGACACACTGGATTGCATCCATATGTCAGTTTACTGCATACCTTTGGAAAAGGCCAAAAATAAAACCCAGAGAGTGTGAAGTGAATGCTCGAATTCACTACAATATTGGACCACAAACATTTTGAGCTATCCATCAGAACATGCTGTGAAACTAACAATGTCACACTTTGTGATTAATGTGAGTAACAGACTGTTTTGATGCCAGATGGCTGTGATTAACACGCCAAATAAAACATATTGAGTTTGTCTTATGCTGGTGGATTCACTACAGCAGTTTGGAGACGAGTTGGCCACTATTCACAACAGGACTCCCAGCATCAAATATTATTGCAACGGATAGCCTCAAGGACGGCAGGTCTGTGATGTATGATGTAACAGCCCATATGTCTGTGATGCAACTACCTCGTCTGCTCAAAGAGTAAAGCTTTGATAAACTCAAATATGATCAGCTGGTGGATCAGAATTTAAGCAGTGGCAGCAATGGCAACATTATTTAAACTCTGCTTGAGTCTGATGTTAAAAAATGTTCAATTCTGCATAAAGAAAAATGCAACAACACAAAGACATCCATGCATTGGATATTTTTTATAGCCATTTATTTATTTATTTTTTCATTGCACTTTTGTATCTCAGCCTTAGTTTTTTGATGCAGCTGTTTTATGTTTTCAATGAATAGTTGCAAATTAAGATGATAAACCACTGATTTTGGTTTGTGATGGGGAAAAAAAGACTACTTACACAGGCTGGGAGAATTCGGGGGCTTCATCGTTGACATTCGCCATCCTCACACGGACGGTGGCAGTGCCAGAGTGAGGTTCGTCCCCACTGTCCACCGCCATCACCACAAACTCATACAGATGATTAGGCCTCTCATAGTCAAGCCGTCTCGCTGGGAAAACAGTCCCATGGGGTGAAATGCTGAAGTCCGGGCTCAGGGTGTAATAGGTGAGTTCAGCATTTAACCCTGAGTCACAGTCCGTGGCTAACACTGGCAGGGGGAAAGACATCACACGAGAGCCATCAATTACGAGTTAATCGAAAAGGGCTGATGAGATGTGATCAGCTCATGAATATGTTGACATCTGTGTAGATCATTATCTCTTTATGGCCTTGCTAAACATGCGATAAATCACGAGCTATGACAGCTACTATTACTTGAACAGAAACGGTGCCCTTCCAGAATGATTACTATCATTTGACAATACGAGCTTAAAGACAGCAAAAAGACAGAGTGGAATGCACAGTGTTTGTGTGTGGATTTGGAAATGATTTTATTCTGGGGTAACTATAGAGAAGAAACAAGTATAGATTGGTTTCCAATGTGTGGTGTGATTTTCTCTAAGAGTATAGCCACAAACACTGTGTGAGTTTCACTTAAAATCCCTGTTTCATGCACATCCCCTCAAGCTTATAACAATTGTCTACTGCATATTCTTTTGATGTGTGTATTTTCTGTGTGTCAAGTATCTGCACCAGCAAGCAGCCTGTGTGTGTCAGTGCCATCTGAACATCTTGTAATACATTTCCAGACAGGTAATTCACTACGCACCCTTTGCATTTAACTGTTACAGTGTGACTGACTCATTAAAAGGTAAAGACAAAGTGAAAGGGAAGTAAATCTCCTTTGAACCTTGCTGTTACTGGCTCAGTCTGCACAGTTTCTTTTATCTTCTTCAATCGAGTTTAGCTATAGTTTGGTCCATACGTCTTTGGACAGTGATACGTTTTTCTAAGTCGGTCTATGTACACCACCACAGTGCATTTTAAATCAAACAATCAAAATGTGATTTTATACACAGTCCTACTTTTTCAGAGGCTCAAAAGTAATTGGACAAACTAACATAACTATAAATAGATAAATTGTTTCAATACTTGGGTGGAAAATCCTTTGTAGTCAATTACTGCTTGAAGTCTAGAACCCAGTGGCATCACCAAATGCTCTGTTTCCTCCCTTGAGATGCTCTGCCAGGGATTTTCTGCAGCTGCCTTCAATTGCTGCATGTTTGTGGGTCTCTTTGGCCTCGATTTTGTCTTCAGCAACTGAAAATCATGCTCTATTGGGTTGAGATAAGATAAGCTATTTGGCCATTAAAGAATATCCCATTTCTCTGTCTTAAGAAACTCTTGGGTTGTTTTTGTGGTAGCTTTAGGTCATTATCCATTTGGAGTGTGAAGCACCATCCTATCAATTTTGCTCAGAGAACAGGGCTCTTTAAACTTTAGAATTAATTCTGCTAATTTTATCAGTAGTCACATCGTCAATAAACACCTGACCCGGTTCGACTGGCAGCAACATATTCCTCCACCATGCTTGACAGATGATGTGGTATGCTTTGGATTGAGAGCTGTTCTTTTTCTTCTCCATACTTTTCGCTTCCCATCATTCTGGTACAAGATCGTTATGGTTTCTAAAGTTTTTTTCCCCCAGACTGTGCTACCTTAGATGTGTCCTGACAAAGTCTAATCTGGTGTAACCACTGGTTCCCACCATGTTGTAAACCCTCTGTATTTCCATTCATGAATTATTTATTCCCTGATTGTGGACTTTTGTGTTCTTGACTTGTTTGTATATTGTGAAGAAGACGCACTGTAATAGACATTTCATTCCATCACTTTGACATTTTAGTTACCTGTGCAGTTCACCAGTTTAAGTTACCTTGTTAATCTAAATTAGGGTGGTTTTACAGAATGATACAGTCCTATAACTGCACTGAATATCAGCTATAGTCCTGTTGCTGCATAAAGGTCTCCCTTTTATACTTCTGCTTTTCAACCCTTTAAGATGACACTTTGTCTCCATTTTCTTTTCATCTTTGATTCCTCTGCTGCCACCACACTGGTTATGTTATTTTTTTCTCGGTGCATCGGTTTGTATTGGTTGCCATTGTCTCCTGCCACTGGCTTTGCAGTGCCAACAGTCTTTACTGCTCCAGGCTGTTTATTCGAATGTTTTGAGATTAAATTTGTTCCATTTTTCTCAGTCAGAATGCACCAGAAACAATTGCCCAGCTTGAGATTCCCACTGTAGCCAGTGGGGTAAAGAAGTCCCAGAGGCACAGCAACATTTGACAATAACTAAAGAGAGAGCAATGTGAAAGGCCAAACAAATAGCCCCGAATAATGTTTTGTTTTGGGGTTTGTTTTTGCATATTATGTGGCGTGTTTAACATTTCAAGGGTTAACTTTGTGAGTTAAATATCACGCATGGTGAAAGAATCCCTTTCAGATAGTTCTGTATCTGTGGCTGTGGCTAAATACTGAATCTCATACATACAGAATCCCAAAACACTCAGATCTCATGAGTGCAGTTAAAAGAGTAATTTTAATCACCAGCGACAGTGGCAAAAGTGTGTGAGAGATACAGGGTCATGAATTATGAAGCAAACAACTGTATCTGATTAAAAACACACCACACTCTGTTTCTACACTTCCCTCAATAGGTTTCTTAATTAGTGTGTATTTTTACAAGTTAAGCAGTGATGACAACAAAACATATTCTTTCAACCTCATAATTAAAAATTATAAGCTAGACCCATGCAGTAATAGATAAACTGCCATTATTCATACAAAACGTAATAAATCAAAATGTATGGTGGGGTTTTTTTTAGCAGCTACACTGGTTCAGTATGTAACAGATTATGATGTAAATACAAAACACTGTCACTGGGAAACTCAAGGTCAGACGAGAAACTCTTCTGTTAAAATTCAGTTGCTGTTTTACCCTGGGAAAAAGTTACTTTTTATAAAGTTTCTTTCTTTAATTCAAAAAGAACCAGATGGATGTGACATATGGGGTCAGAGGATTCTCACCCTGCAGCAGGGATGTTGCCGTGGTTACAGTCTCGGGGACTCCATCCACACTATAGATGGACTGAAGAAACTCTGGGACACAATCATTCTCATCCGTTATCAACACCTGAACCTGATTAGTGCCGGCGTGATGGGATAAGAGAGGAGAGGAGAGGAGAGGAGAGGAGAGGAGAGGAGAGGAGAGGAGAGGAGAGGAGAGGAGAAAAGAGGAGAGAGGAGAGGAGAAAAGAGGAGAGAGGAGAGGAGTCATACAATCAGTATATAAGAAGACAAAATTAAGCTTTTGTTATCAACTCTCAATTCTAGAAAACAACCATATGAAGGTTTCTGTACAGGAAGCTGACCCGAAAACTTAATCTAAATTGCATTTTATAGCTCCCCAAGTTGCCAGTTCAACACATTCTTTATCTTCCACTCCATGATTTTCTTGAGTCAAAAATAGAAATGTTCTTAGCATGTGTGTGCCTCACTGTGCGCATTTGCGACAAAGGCCCTTAGTCGCCCCTCCACCCTACAAGCTCCCTGTCACCACTGTGTGTAAAGTGTGAAGTGACAGCTGAGTAATAGTCCTGAAATAGCTGGGATAGGTTTTCCCAGTTTCCATCTCTTATTCCACAACATGCAGCTGAGCAGAAGGAGGTTGTGCCCGCTAAATCTGCGGTACAAAGTAAGAGGCTGACATGATAATTGGGCAACAAAATCTTTTCAATTAATAATTGAAATCACGCTGCAGTTGTAAATAATTTATCTAGAAATATTCATTTATGAAGGATATTTTCAGATTTTGATTTCTTGTGCCTAAGAGGGTGCTATATTTTGCAGCGTTCATCTCTAGATAACAATTGACAAAAAGCACTTAGTGTGAGACATGAAGGCGAAGAGTGAAACCGCAGAACAAAACTTCACTTGGGTCACCAGTCTACTTGTTAACATTTAAAAACCATTCAGGCGTGCCACTGCTGTAGACAGTTGCAAACTATGCTGCTCCTCTTTTGTGGTTATTGCCAAGCAGTGTGATGTCAACAGGTCACTGTCGTTAACCGTTATGAGCTATTTAGATGAAAACCTGCCTGCCTCGGAGTGTTGTGGCAGTCCAGTGGGAGAGCGCGACAGACAAAATCATCCAAACAGCAGAACATATTTTGTTATTTCATTTAATTCTCCAAAGTAATAGTAAATGCCTGAGTCGCAGTCACAAACATCACAGTGGACCTCAGCTTTGGCCTCAGATTACAACAGAGCTTGAACTCTTACATGACTCCTATTTGGTGCCCGTATCTCTGTCTAATTAAACTAACCTCTGTTGCAGCGCTGAGGCTGCCTGGCTCTTCACTGGCTCGCACCATCAGAAGGTAGCGTCGCTGGTCATTCTCATAATCCAGTGTCCTGGTCAGGCTGATCTCCCCCGTCTCCTGCTGAATGCTAAAAAGGCTACTGGGATTGATCAGCAGACTATAGCTGATTTGCTGCTTCTGGAAGGAGATAGCAAACACCACCAGGAAGCTGTAGAACAAAGAGAAAGCGATTAAAAGAAATGGAAAAAAGAGTCTTTATTGTTTGATTTTAGCTGCAGCCTTGTTGAATTAGAATCGAAATCCTCTTCTCCTACATCAGCACTGTGCTGTAATGAAATCAATTATTGTATGGCCCATTGGCTATGTGCTATAAACACAGTCAATCAGTGATCGTCAGTTCTGTGTAATAATATGATACTATTATGTAGATATCAGTGTTTGTTTTGACAGTGAAGAGAGTTTGCATTCCCTAATAGTGTGTGATGATAATAAGTCAGTTCGTGCTTGAGTGCACTGCTGTGAACAAATGAATATTTATTAACAAATTCTTAACAAGTTATGCTTGAGATCTGACACCTTTTGTGTGTTTTTATGCATGTCTGCATTCATTATTGTAGGACTTGTGTCAGCAGCTTATGTCATAGCAGAGCTATACATACTGGAATTTCAGTGATTTACATTATTATGCTAAAGTCTGCATGTGTAACTGTCCTCATGTGAGTCACTCCGTGAGACAGCACATCGTCTCATGCCTGCATTCATCTTAGTCTTTGTTAATTTACAGAAATTAAGTGTATTAAAAATATGTCTTCTATATTGTTGCATTTTTAATGTTGTGCTTGCAGTATTGGGCAATTAAACTTAGACCCCCGGAGAGCAGTCATTTTGGTTTTCTACCTTAGACCCCCGCGGAGTCATCATTTTGCGTTTCTACCTTTAAAAGCCGGAGAGCAGTCAGTCAAATGCTGGAGTCATTCATATGTATATTAGGTCGTTACCTAGGAATTCTGGAGGGAGGGGAGTGGTGGTGAGTGATTGAGGGGGTGGGGGAGTGGAGTGTTTCAGTTTGCCATCTTAGGGAGAAATCAACACATGTCCTTTGTATGTCCTTTATTGCTGACATTTATTGATGAAAACAGTACAAAAAACCAACCATTTGTACACATATTTACAAATAATGATAAAAAGTGAGTGAGTACATTTCAACATTTTCAGCAATCACTCACAATCCTGGCACTGCCACGGTATCTGTCGTCTGCATTTACCACATGTGTACCTGTAGCAGTGAACACATCGCACAGTGGCCTGATTTTTTTTGCATCTGTGTTTGACCTGACACGTGGCCCTTTTTCCAGGGCTCGGTGTGGAGTGGCATACCTGAGTGGTGAATTCATTGCGATCTGTCTGTCTAGTGGATTGAGGAATTTCCCTGCGAATCTTGTTGACTGTGCCGAGGATGGTGGTTTTCCGTCCAAGAAGTTTTTGCGCAAGTGAAAGCGATGTGAAGAAATTGTCCGTGGTAACATTTCTGCCCTTGTCTAGGAATGGTTCCATCAGCCTCATTACTCTACATTTTCAGAAAGTCTCTCCCCGGTGGGACGATTGGGGTCCTTGCCAAGATATGGGAAGACATTGCAAATGTACTTGGATTTTAGGTCGCAGGCCACCCAAAACTTGATCCCAAACTTGTCCGGTTTACTTGCAATATTCTGCAGGAAACAGCACCGAGTCTTTGATGGGAAAAGCTGTTCATCAACGGTGATATGTAGACCAGGGTTGTAGCACGTGATGCAGTTGGTGACCAATGATCCCCACACACTGGAAATTGCAGCGAACTTATCAGTCTTTGCTCGATCACAGCGGGTGGACTTGTCATCAAAGCGTAGGTGTTGCATGATGTCTTGGAAGCGGTTTCGTGCCATACAGGGAGTGCAGAATTATTAGGCAAATGAGTATTTTGTCCACATCATCCTCTTCATGCATGTTGTCTTACTCCAAGCTGTATAGGCTCGAAAGCCTACTACCAACTAAGCATATTAGGTGATGTGCATCTCTGTAATGAGAAGGGGATGCAGAGGGATGCAGCAGTCTCAAAATTGCAAAGCTTCTGAAGCGTGATCATCGAACAATCAAGCGTTTCATTCAAAATAGTCAACAGGGTCGCAAGAAGCGTGTGGAAAAACCAAGGCGCAAAATAACTGCCCATGAACTGAGAAAAGTCAAGCGTGCAGCTGCCAAGATGCCACTTGCCACCAGTTTGGCCATATTTCAGAGCTGGAAGAAGTCTGCATCCTTCAAGAAAAACATGATTTTCATGCAGGACAATGCTCCATCACACACGTCCAAATACTCCACAGCGTGGCTGGCAAGAAAGGGTATAAAAGAAGAAAAACTAATGACATGGCCGCCTTGTTCACCTGATCTGAACCCCATTGAAAACCTGTGGTCCATCATCAAATGTGAGATTTACAAGGAGGGAAAACAGTACACCTCTCTGAACAGTGTCTGGGAGGCTGTGGTTGCTGCTGCACGCAATGTTGATGGTGAACAGATCAAAACACTGACAGAATCCATGGATGGCAGGCTTTTGAGTGTCCTTGCAAAGAAAGGTGGCTATATTGGTCGCTGATTTGTTTTTGAATGTCAGAAATGTATATTTGTGAATGTGGAGATGTTATATTGGTGTCACTGGTAAAAATAAATAATTGAAATGGGTATATATTTGTTTTTTGTTAAGTTGCCTAATAATTCTGCACAGTAATAGTCACCTGCACACACAGATATCCCCCTAAAATAGCTAAAACTAAAAACAAACTAAAAACTGCTTCCAAAAACATTCAGCTTTGATATTAATAAGTTTTTTGGGTTCATTGAGAACATGGTTGTTGTTCAATAATAAAATTATTCCTCAGAAATACAACTTGCCTAATAATTCTGCACTCCCTGTAGTTCCAATTATCTGTGGGTTTCCCAGGTTTGCTGACCAGCAGTCATTTACACTACCTTTCACCCCAATAGAAGCGTACGCTGCAGATGGAGAGCCAACGGCTAAGGCCAGGAGAAGTATCTCGAGTCGCCTTCAGAGCTTCCTGTGTTTCATCACTCTTGACATGCTTCATAGCATTCAAGAATGGACTATTCAACATGCACAGCAAACGGAGCATGTTCATTGGTTCATGGACCTCCCTGAACTAATGGCATTTATTGCAATTATCATCTTGCGGGGGGTTTACAGGGTTCCATCGGTAAATGACTGCTGGTCAGCAAACCTGGGAAACCCACAGATAATTGGAACTATGGCACGAAACCGCTTCCAAGACATCATGCAACACCTACGCTTTGATGACAAGTCCACCCGCTGTGATCGAGCAAAGACTGATAAGTTCGCTGCAATTTCCAGTGTGTGGGGATCATTTGTCACCAACTGCATCACGTGCTACAACCCTGGTCTACATATCACCGTTGATGAACAGCTTTTCCCATCAAAGACTCGGTGCTGTTTCCTGCAGTATATTGCAAGTAAACCGGACAAGTTTGGGATCAAGTTTTGGGTGGCCTGCGACCTAAAATCCAAGTACATTTGCAATGTCTTCCCATATCTTGGCAAGGACCCCAATCGTCCCACCGGGGAGAGACTTTCTGAAAATCTAGTAATGAGGCTGATGGAACCATTCCTAGACAAGGGCAGAAATGTTACCACGGACAATTTCTTCACATCGCTTTCACTTGCGCAAAAACTTCTTGGACGGAAAACCACCATCCTCGGCACAGTCAACAAGATTCGCAGGGAAATTCCTCAATCCACTAGACAGACAGATCGCAATGAATTCACCACTCAGGTATGCCACTCCACACCGAGCCCTGGAAAAAGGGCCACGTGTCAGGTCAAACACAGATGCAAAAAAAATCAGGCCACTGTGCGATGTGTTCACTGCTACAGGTACACATGTGGTAAATGCAGACGACAGATACCGTGGCAGTGCCAGGATTGTGAGTGATTGCTGAAAATGTTGAAATGTACTCACTCACTTTTTATCATTATTTGTAAATATGTGTACAAATGGTTGGTTTTTTGTACTGTTTTCATCAATAAATGTCAGCAACAAAGGACATACAAAGGACATGTGTTGATTTCTCCCTAAGATGGCAAACTGAAACACTCCACTCCCCCACCCCCTCAATCACTCACCACCACTCCCCTCCCTCCAGAATTCCTAGGTAACGACCTAATATACATATGAATGACTAGCCAATTTAGCTTCCACTTCCAGCATTTGACTGCTCTCCGGCTTTTAAAGGTAGAACGGTAGAAGCCTGGAAATCCCAGTGTTAAACATACCAAGGCAGCAATGAAGAATCTGACACAAAGTGTTTGCTGATAACCAGATGGGAACAGATGAAGATCTAAAAAGGCCTGGCATATGTGTTTAACAATAAATGATTTGTAAAGATATAATAATTTCAGCTTTACAGAATGAATATAACACAGAAGAAGAAGAAAAGCATTTTTCATGATATTTTGCTCCTAATATGCAGCTGGAACGTATCCCTGAGTATGTTTATAAGAGGATGCAAACACAGGCAGTACTCACGGCTGTCCCTCAGGTGTGTTTTCTGGTATTGAGATGGCATAGCTTGTATTGGTGAATTGCGGCGCTCTAGCTCCCGCCACCACAGAGAGCATGGCAGGGGCACTGCGGCTCCCCATGCCGTCAAGGGCCACCACGCTTAACAAGTACTCCCTCTCCCTCTGAAGTACCAGCCCTGTGGTCACCACCTGGCCTGTCTTCTTGTCAACAGCAAAGCAGCCATCACCGCCTACAGGGAAATACAATGACATTATTTTCCACAACTGGATCCAAACCAATGCACGGGCGATCGCCTGAATGCAAACACAGAAATGTTTCCTGAATAGCCTTTTGAAAGGGATTTCTGTCTTACTGTGTTTGTGGAATTAAGATTTATACAATCTGTTAAGCTCTAATAGAATTAATAAATATGATTTATGTATAAACACATTTAATTTTATTCATTCTGTGCAATTCCTTAATCATAATAGTCAACAACTGTTGTCACGTTTAATCATTTTTGGACTTTTTACTTATATTAAAATCATTTGATAGTTTATTCACTGTCAACAAGAACTTCAATTATTTTTAACTCTTATTTGTTTTTAGGCAGTCTGATAGATATTTAACAGCAACTGCATTTTTCATTTCACAGACACTTTGGACCAAAGTAATGAACTAATGACAGGAAATTGAAGGTAGTGTAAAAGAATTCAGATCATAAACAGTTTAAACTCTTAAAAATTACATCTTAGTTACTATAAAGCATGTTAGTATATACCTTAATGTATATTTGCTCTTCACATTTAGATGTCAGAATCACAGCATACTGAGAAGAGAAGGGAACCAAGCACAGATCCTTTAGGGACCCCAGATGCCATGAAGTAATGATTGCATTCCCTCACTTATTATTTTGAAAGAACACCATGTGAAACTAAAGAGCAGCTCTGTGCTCAAAATGACGATAAGCTTGAATAGAGGGGCCAGGAATATTTGGTGGCTCATCAAAAACCTCATATATATATATATATATATATATATATATATATATATATATATATATATATATATATATATATATATATATAAAGTCAAAGCACCGGTTCTGCTCGGTGAGAATTGATGACTGGTTCAGGTCAGGTCTCACTGATATGACTTCCATTACTGACGGCAGTGCAGTGTCAGTTGAAATTTCAGCCTTGGTCCTCAGTAGTTTGCTTGTTCTCAAGGCTTATACTGACAAAGAAGCCTTTCCAAGCGCTACATTTTAAATTGTAAATAGCGATTTTTCATATTCAAAAATATTCATATTAAAAAATAGCCAGAAAATCTTTTCTGTGGAATTTAGAAACTAAATTACAGCTGACTTTTTATTTATTGACCTTACACCTTACCTTACAGTTTTAAATTATTTAACCCTTGTATGGTGTTCGGGTCTGTGAGAACCGTTTTCAGTTTTTTTCAAAAGAAAAATTAAAGAATTAATTATTTTTTCAACCTGAAATTCATTGGCTTTGGCTTATTTTCTGTGAAGAACATAAATCCGAACTAATTTTCAATGACCGCATACTGTACCTCCCCCCACGCATTTACATTACATACAAGGTGTTCGGGTCCACTGGACCCAGGTCTAATAAAAGTGTTGAAAGTGTAGGTCCTGTGTTCCCACACTCTGTCTTCCTCCTTTCTGGTGCTGTTGATAGTGTTTTCTTCCCCTCCTGCTCGCGCACAAAGTTGCAACATTGTTGAAAATTCAACTATAAACACCGTCTGCTCTGACATCTCACACACATTTTACCCTCTTTCTTGAGGGATCCCAATTTTATTTTCTCATACCCTGTCCCACCTGCAAATTAGGGGCATAATACTATAAATAAGACTTTGCCAGTGTGGTTCTTTATCACAACTGATCAAGTTGACAAAAGATTATCTGCTGCGAGGGCCATCCAATTGATTTTGGAAGAGAGAGAGGCTTCTGATGATGATGTTGACAAAGAGGTTTCAGAATATTTCGCATTTCTGAAAATTCAGAGTCTGACAGTGACTTTGAAGAAGAGGATGAGGTTGAGCACCATTTAGTAACAAAACGAAGATGAGTACCCCATCTGCAGCCAGCTCCAGGACCAGAACAAGCCCACCAGACAGCAAGTGAAGAAATATGGATGTCAATAACTGGTGAAATTGAATGGTCTTCTTGCCCAAGAAATGAGCCACCCTGCAGAGCTGTTACTGTGATAAGCCAGGGCCAACACGGCTGGCAGTTACTCATGTGCAGGACATCAAGTCTTCATTTGAGCTTTTCATCCCAGATTCCATCCAGAAAAATTTTCTGGATTGCAGTAATCTAGAAGGAAGGTGTGTTTTTGGAGAGAGGTGGAAGGAGATGGACCAAATTCATCTAAGAACCCCAAAGGCCTACTTTGGGGTTCTTATCCTTGCAGGAGTTTTCAGGTCCAAAGGGGAATCCACAGAATCCCTGTGGGATGCAGAAACCAGCAAGAACCTTTCCGTGCATCAATGTCTCTGGAAAACTTCCACAAAATTTCCAGGATTATCCGTTTTGATAACCGAGACGACAGACCAGCTCGACGGCAGAGAGACAAGCTAGCTGCCATCAGGACAGTGTGGGATAAGTGTGTGCACCACCTCCCCCTGTTTTACAACCCTGGGCCTAATGTCACCATTGATGAGCAGCTGATCCAATTTAGTTGTGAAACATATTGCTTCACGTGTAAATGTGTTGTGTCTTTCCACTCACGCCACTTGATTATAACTGATTTATTTTTTTATAACATTTTATTTAAAAAAAACAAAAAAAACGAGAAGCACATTAATTCATAAATGTGATCTAACAAAGGTAAAGGGAAAAAATTAACCATGTTTGCTGTTCATATGTCTTGTAATTGGGATGAAGTAAACATCTGTTGAGTAATTTAACATAAAATTGTTTGATAGTGTTAATTTGGAAAGCCAAAACTCTAGCTGGTCCACCAGACCCATGAACACTGGCTGAGTAACAAAAATACGAACACCACACAAGGGTTAAATATGTTTTATTTTATTCTGGTATAAATTGGTCATTAATAATATAAATGGGGGTTAGGAATAATTGTTGTTTTATTGTTGTTTGCAACAAACAAGTGTCAGAAATGGAACTGAGGATCAGTTTAGGAATGAGAAGGTACATGCACATCTTGCACTTTGTGTTGTACTATCTGGATGACCATCGTGTAATTAAATAAATTATGATTAAATTCTTGTATAAAAAGAAAATCTTAGAGCAGTAGAGGTTCACTAATCTGCAAAACACTGCATCTACAAGTTGTGGAACAACTTCAGAATAATGTTTGTCAGCACAATCTCGTGAAGGCTTTGAATATCTCATCATCTAGCTCGTCTACAGTAAATAATATCATCACAAAATTCCAAAATTCTGGATAAACCCATGTGTGCAAGCTGAAAATCAGTCCTCAGGATCTTCAAGCTCGCAGCCAGCACTGCATGTGCTCGAGGAAGATTCCAGAAATCACTATTTGTGGACACAGTGTGCCATTCCAAACTGTGTCCACAAATACAGGATAAAGCTCTATCATACAGTCTTCTTCAGTTCAGAACGGAAGAATCCTCTTGGATGATATAAGAAACGTCTTCACAAATCAAAAAGAAGTTCAGCCACCTTCCTTTAAAGCACTTGAGATGATACGCAGCGGTAAACACGGCTCTGTTCCAACGTAACTGAGACATGCGGCTGCCGTCAAAGCCAAAATGGCTTTATTTTTTTATTAAAATGGTACATTATCTACATTTAAACATTTTAATTTATCCTGTTTAATACTGTAAATAAACTAAGGGGTTATGAAATGTTTAAATGATTGCATTCTGTTTAAATTTACATTTTATGTAGTGTCCCCACTTTATGCCTTGGGGATTGCAGTAATTAATAAGTTTTATAATATTCAGGCTGTTGACAAATGTTATAAAATGCCAAATCCAACACTGTGTTCTTAATTCTCTCAATAATGTGACTTAATAATATGAACCAAGCCAACTTGTAAATATTGGAGACAAAGATTTTTAAAATCACACAGAAAAAAAGCCATAAAATAGGCAATAAAAATGTATTAATACACAATGAAGTAACAGAACAATGCATATGGGAATGACTCAAAATGAACCACGGTGCTAATGTTTATTGTAACAAAGGAAATGTCTCCCTTTCAGCAGTATGCCTTAATGACTTATTGATGGGGTTTTTTAAATTATTTTGGAAATATATGGAGGTTTTGGGATCAGAGGAATAAATCAGGCAGTGGTTACACAGGTTTGATAAGATTTGTTAGGATTGTGAGAAATATAGCGTATGACCAAACTCCTTTTTATATACTCTTTAGACATTCTTAGTTATGACTTTCACCTTCTAAACATTAGTAATTATACTGACGAGTGGCTACTTTTACTTTCCAATTTAAGTTTTCATCGAGCTACTCAATTTCTATTTTCCTTAAGTTATAAAACATTTTTGTCTGACTGCGGTGTTTGTAGAAATTTTAATTAGCAGCTATGGAGAAATGTTTTAATTACTGAGTCCCATTGTTGTTATGATCATCCTGCCATTGGTTTCCCACTCTTCCACAGACTGACAGCCGGTAGGAGCAATGCATCAACAAAGGTATCAGTGTGCCAAAGGCAGTGAAGGAAGAATGCTAGCAAGTAAACATGGAAGTAATCAATGTAAGACTCTAAATATTTTAAAAAAGATGGGTGAAAAAATCCGTCCAACACTATTGTTAAACCACAAGGATGCACACCATGCATTAGGATGAGGAAGGCTGTGTGTAAACATAACCAAGTGTTTCTATACAAAAAAAAACAAAAGCAAAAAACTCTGGAGGGCACTTTTTTACTTTTTCTGCTGCCGTTGAATACTAAAAAAAATTGGGTCAATCAGGGTGACACTGATCAACTGAAGGCTGGCTACTGTCATCTCATCTCATCTTCAAGTTTTTAAAATTAAGCACAGGATAAGAGGGTCGTTTTTTACTGTTTTTTTTTTAATCTAGTTCTTTTAAGTTTATGTTAGCTGCTTTGACAAATGTCGCTGCTTATATGAGTTCTCAGCATAGACAAGGGGCGAGACAAAGACAAGGGCCGCTTTGTAGTATTTGTGGTTTAAAGTCAAAACGTGAATCTGTGCGATGTACTAATGCGAGTCAGAGGGAAGTCAGTAGTGTTTTGTAAAGCCCCATTGGCAAGATTAGCACATCCCCCAATCTCTGACATGTGAACAAACCTCTATCCCCTCAACCACCAGGGGGTCTACTATGGCAGACTTCCAACAGCCAAATGCGTGTATGAGTATTTTAGCGTGTGTGTCTGCAGAATTTACTCTGCGTATGCAACATGGAGAATTAGAGAGATAGATAGAGTGCATGATAAGTGCATAAACAAATGTGCGAAGGCCTCTGGCTCTGTGTGTGTGTGTGTGTGTGTGTGTGTGTGTGTGTGTGTGTGTGTGTGTGTCTGACTGCTGCGATTGTGTATGTGTGTGTAGAAAAAGAAAGAGGGACAGAGATACAGAAGAAAAAAGAAATAGGGTGACAGAGAGATAGAGAATCTAACGGACACCTAAAGAACCTATAAATGCATGAATGAATGTGTGAATGCCTCTGGCTGTCATGTCTGAGAACTGGTGTCTGACTACTTGCATTTATTTTCAAGTCTCTATAGCTTGTCAACTTATTTTAACAACAACACAATCTATTTTAATACAACTTACCTTCTATATGCGTGTGTGTGTGTGTGTGTGTGTGTGTGTGTGTGAACAGCAGAAAGCTTACCATCTGACAAAAAGTATTCCACCTCTCCACTTTTACCCTCATCCCCATCATGAGCCTGGAGCTGGTAGACAAACGTTCCCGCAGGGGCCTCAGGGGATACGACAGCCAGGTAAGGGTACGGCTTCATACTCCACTCAGGGACGTTGTCATTGACATCAGTGATCTTCAACTTCACCTTGTTCAGGTACCAGTCTGGGCCTGGAGGATAGTGCAGAGATAGTGATGGAGCTCTGGTTACAAAAAGTGACAGCTGTCATGTAACTGAGTGTGCAGCAGGGAGACATGTTGCCAGGGGAATGTGAAGCGCCAACAAGCATAGAGTCAACTAAGGGTACAGGTATGTGAGATATACATCCTCTCCAGTAGATAGCAAAAACCAGGACTGCATGATTAAACTAAATGTTAATGGGGTTTTTTTCTGTGCCTGTACTGTGAAACTGATACCGCTACAGTCTCAATTCAGCTCAGAGGTCTGGTCAAAGTCAATTACCACACTATCTTTAACTTAGTAATTTAACGGCTATCTTTCCACTTTCTTTTGCTACACCATAGCTGCCAGAAGCTCAGGAAATTGTTGTAAGTGGATGTCAGGAGGTATGTTTGGCCCCAGGGTTGAGGACGGTGGATATGACATCATCCATTCATTCTCCATCAGGGTTTCCATCCAAGCATCCAGACACCTTGGTTCCCATGGGAGAGAGCCTCAGCCACTGTCTCATCTACCATGTCTAGGGTAAAGCTACCTTGATCTTCCCACAGGGGCGTGGGGATGATGCCTCACGACTGCAGGCACTTTGTCGCCTGCACAGTGCCTCACTGAAGTGAATAAGAAGATTCCAGGAATCCAATTACCAACTCGCTCAACCTAAGCCGGGGCAGACAGCAAGAGAGCACAACAGCACCCAAGGAGAGGCAGTGTAAAACTGTGTCTCTATGACAGAAGCATAGCGTGACTTTTCCTGGAACTGATAGTAAGGGATCGTTATCCACATTAAACACAATGACACAATCTGGAAACAATGTTCACAAGAAAAACTCGCGACACTGTCACAGGCCCCAATCTAGGACACATTTTCTGCAGAATCTATTCCTGCGATGTGGAGCAAGTCACAGAATTGTAGGCTAAGACACTATTTTCGCAAATATTGGCTGTGATCTTGTGTCAACGTGGCATGAAGGAATATGTCAGAAGAGGTGCCAAACAGTTCAGTAGACTGCAATACACAGAGGCCATCTGCCTCACCCCAGAAAAGAAAAACCCCCCTGCCAGGACAAACACATTGACACACACAAATGCATGCACATACAGATCTGAACACAACCCCACACATGCGCAAGCAATCCCGTCTCAAACACACACTTGCATGTCTCTTTCTATCTTCCTGTCTTTCTCTCACAAACACACACCATGGACACTTAGGAACAGAGGTGAGTTACCTAAAGGCTAAAAGTAACTATGGATTTCAAATCCCATTATGTAAAAGGTTTCATGTTTCTATCCACAGGCTATGTATGTACTTTTTAATCCAAGACAAAAGCAGCAGGAGTGTGCGATGCATCCTTTCACTACCTGAGGGCTGCCTCGACAGATGTGCTGTCTGTATAAAGCAGTTCTACCTAGCTGGTTTCCATAATGTTCTGCAACACAATGTCTTTCCAAAGTCTATTATAGCTGATAATGTAAAACTATATACCTCTAATGAGTACATGCACACAGCAAATGGTATGAAGTCTTCAAACTGCATGAAAATATTTGACAGCACCTTGTGTTGGCTCAAATGAGTTGGAAAAGAGAAGGTGGATGCGGAGATCACAATTCCTATTTCTTTTGGAACGCTTTTACAGTTAAGATGCGTTTTGATGAAAAATGCAACGTTACACTCCATACTAGCTCGTGAGTGTTCACAACTGAAACACAATAGCTATAAAGTGTGTGACAGCTCCTAAAAGGATTGTTAGAGGGATAATAACAGAGAGAGGAAGAAACTAGAGGAGAGAATTAATCTCGCTTTCTGCTCAGGCTTTAAAGTTGCTCTGTGGAGAGGAAAGTTCTGACTGGGATCTGACGATAGTTCGTTTTGGATAAATAGCCACTGTATCGTGGGGGCAGAGAAACTAATCAATGTTCAGATGCTATCTCCTAAAATGTTGACAGCGGCAATTTATGCGCTTTAAGCCAGATCATCCTGCTCTGTAAGACGGAACAATCCTTTCGTGATGAATAATGAGAAAGGATAAAGATTCTATTGCAAAGTAGACGGGTTTAAAAGGCACTTAATCAAAAGAAATCAGAGCTCCAGCACTTAACATTTAGTTGACTATCAAATCTTTGCGGGGAGTGGTGCAAGACACATTCCTCGCCTCCTGCTTGTTGGTGTCTTTCCCAGGCATGTCTCTGTGGTAATGGTGGTGATGATTTTACAAGGCTCCATCTAATTAGCTTGTTACAGAGAGACTAATCAGAGCCAAGGCAGATAATTAGAGCCTATCAGCTCTGGAATGATAATGAAGAATGTAGTAGTAAGTGCGTATGAGTGTGTTTGTGTTGTATGCGTGTACGCGTTTGCGTGTGCAAGGTGAGAGTCCATACGTGTGTACGGGCAAAAGAGAGTGCACGCCGCATGTTCCGAGGCTGCAAATGCATGCGACTCCTCTCTGATCTAAATAGGGAGATGCTGTGAATGATGCCCTGTGAGCACCAAACCGACACGAGTTGCCTTACCTGACCAAGACAAAAGATGTGATCAAATAATGGGCAGGGGCTCACAGGCTCCACTGGATCTTTTAATGTCAAATATGCTTTCTGTGCCCAGTGTGATGAAAGGCTGGTCTATATTTTACAATAGAATCCCATATGGATAAGAGCATATGCTGGATGACTAACATAATAATGTATCATAAAAAGTTGGATGGCAGAGGTGCAATGTGTGGTTGGCAAAGGCTCAGTAAGTACAATGGTGTAGCTCCAAGTGAATGCGCACACGTCTGTGCAGTATTATGCATGTGTGTTCTATCACTGCAAACCATTCTGTTGATGTTTCCTGCTGTTAATCCTCTCCTTGGGTACTTGCTATATAAAGCTGCTAAGTGGCTTGCCTGTATGAAAAAAAGTTGTCTCAAGTGCTTCTGTGCACATATACACTGCCCACAGTACAAGGACAGTGAGGGTGTGTGGGAAGGGGATGAGAGGAAACAGAGTAAAGGAGAGAGGCACAGCTACAGAAACACAAATATCTACAGAGAGAAGGAAAGAGACATAGAGAGGGAAGAAGGAGGCAGCGTGGTAGAAGGAGCATTGTGTGATGGTTAGCACAGAACGCCAAATAACATTGCAGAGACAAGAGCACAGGGGAAGCACAACACACAGCGTAGCACAACAAAAGATGGTGGGAGAATCTATGTTTGGAAAGAAAACATACAGTAGCGGACCGTGAGAGGAGAAAATTAAGACAGAACACACAGTATAATTAACAACCGTTTTTTTCTAATGCATCCCCTGTTCCTTGTACTCTCATCGAGGGGAGAAATTAAGATACAAATATTTCTGTGTGGAATTAAGCAAATTGCGTCTGCAAGCATAAATATCAATGGCCCGTGTGAGACGTGGAATTTCAGGGGTGCTTTTTTAGCAGCAAGTGAATGGAAAATGAAAATCAGCTCAAAGGGGAAGTAATGAGGTACATTAGCCAAATGTTTGCAGTGTTAAGGAGGCTCTTTTCAAAGCCGCCCACCACACCCCCCCATCTCTGTGCTTAAATCAGAGTGTGAAGCCATCAGCAGGAGATCAACACGCTAAAAGCACTGGGGACAAAAATCTATTAACTCAGGGATTCCGGTGCCGCACACCACGGACTCTGCTCGGCTCAGAATGGCTGACACGCTAAGCATGTAAATACACATGCAGGCACTTTCATCCCAGAACAATTAGAAATGGTAGACGACCTCAAGTTCTGCTCATTTCTTCCAGTCCGAAATCCGCATCACTGCAGAAATTGTCAAAAACTGTGTTCAATGAAGCGGTAGGTACGTTTTTTGCAGACTTTGCAGCACTTAGCACTCATCATTTATCTGTAGGTACTATACACCCAAACTATACTCAAAAATTTAAAAAGCAGTATTAAAATGAAAAAAGTTTTGATATAGGGTTTTGTATTTTTATTTTTTCAATGGCTATTAGGCTTTAAATGAGAGCAGGCCATTTGAGAACACGTGTAGAATTTTGTTTGCAGCTGGCTTCCTGACATAAGCAAGACCTTCCCTAAAAAGACCTCATCTGGATAACAGAACAGCATCTTTTGCTCTGTCAGCAGTAATGATGCCTTGATGGATTCCGTGTGCATAATGCACCCTATCCGATCAGAGATTCTACCTTCTGCTAAAGCCAGATTCTGTGCTGTTCCCAGTTGATGTCTCTCTTTTTCTGTTTGATTTTTATGTTGTCTACAGTCAAAAATCAGACACATAATAACATTCCTCCACTGCCTTCGAAATGAGGTGTGGGTCAAATCCAGTCCTCTTATGCTTGTGGGGGGGCTCAGCTTTAACGCAGCAGGAGAGCTGCTAGGGCTTGCCATCAGCTTCATATGTCTGGGGTCGGCATCTGTCCATCTTTGGTTTTAGATGGATTAAGCTGAAAGCTTTTATTGCACTCGCAGAAGGTTAACAAGACACTGTAAATTCAAGTTGCACCACCTTCTCTTTACCCTGTGTCCTCTGCTATGCTTCTGAAAGTATTTCCAGCAGAGCTCTTTTTTTATGCCCAATCATACTGCTGACCTGTTGCCAATTAGCATTAATAATGGAATACGCTACCAGGTTTTATTTTGTAATTGTCCAGCCTTTATTACCTCAGCTGGGTGACACAAGGTTAGATTTGCATCCCAACAGTTTTGGAAATTGAGTTTTACATTTATGGAAAATCTTACATTAAGTATAAAAAACACAGTAAATCAACATATTGTGCTGATAATGAAGTTGTAGTACTTACATACATCACACTCCTAAAATGTTTATCAATGCTCAATTTCTTAAAAGCTCTATAAAATCTAAAGAAAATTCAGTGATTCTCAAATTATATATAATTATTTATTTATTTGCTACACATAATACCAGTCCTGAGAAAACATCTATTGTTTGATTTTTTCAGTTTATACAATTAAATGTTTGTGTCTGTACTGTTTTCAGTTTTAGGATATTTGGTGTTTAAATGATTGTATGCTGGGATTAACACCACTGTGGAGGACCCATCCAGCTTTACTAGTGACTCACAGTACTTAAGTCAATAATAAGAGTATTAATGCTTTTCGGAAATACAAAAATTAGGTATTAATAATTTTTCAGTCTGTCTCTCAAATTTCTGGTGTCAGACCCATAACCTTGTTAGAGCCTGATTGATATACTGGCAGGGTCAATATTAGGTATTTGCCAAGATATCGGTACCAGCATTTGTAACAGAAATAGAAAAGTCCAGAGAGATTGGAGAAACACCCTTCAAATATCTTATAAGTGTGGACATTACATAGTTTACCCGCCAGAGTGGTTGCCCCATGATCAGAAGGTTGGGGGTTCAACTCCACTGAATGGCTACCCTGTGGTACCCCTGAGCCTGGTACCGTCCCTACACACTGCTCCCCGGGCGCTGCATCGGTGGCTGCCCACTGCTTCACTGGATGAATGGGTTAAATGCAGAGGAGTAATTTCCCTACGGGGATTAACACATACACACATTATTAGCGTGCACTCTGCAACTTCCCTGTTGGTAACGCAACAAAATACAACCAGCTGAGGTAAGCATCACTAGCCAAAGTGTAAATGAGTAACTGTACATAACTGCCATATTACCTTAGTAAAGACATTGTAACTACAGGTAACAAACGTCAGGGAAATCTGTCTATGTTTTGTGTGTCCGAAAGAAAGAGAATATATCAGCTGCTACATCAGATTTTCAATTCACCAGTTACCAGTATCATTGTTAAAATTCCTCTGAACCCCTGTATAGGTATCCAATAATACCTAAATACAGTATTACAGACTCACACACTCAAGAACAATTTCTTCCCAAAGGCCATAACCACCCTTAACTCATACACACACCAATAACACAGACCCCCTCCCCAGTTTTCTATTTCCCTCTATAATCCTGTGCAATACCAAATTCTATGTGCAATAACCAGAATTGTATATACATAACACTATTGTACATTTTATATTTTTTTTTCTGTTAATACTGTTCATATGTATATATGTGGCCCCCCCAATTTATTTGCACTGAGTTGGAGATGCTCTGTATCTCACTGTACAACTGTATAGTGACAATAAAGGCATTCTATTCTATTCTATTCTATTCTATTCTATTCTATTCTATTAGCATGGTTAACTGTTACTTTTACCTTGAACTTAAATATTAAATAGCTTAAGTATTAGACATCTTTGCTATCAAAGTCACTTACCAAATTAAACATGATGGGCTGAACACACATTTAATAGGCTGATGTGTCTGAGGACTTGGACCTCCACCCGCCATGTTCTGTTACATGATTGTGTTAAACATGCTGGAACAAAGTGGCTGTGTTTGCATAGCGCTTTATTCCCTTCTGAATTGTTTTTACTGAAGCCATAGGGTACCCATGATTGCAACAGCTTCTCTTTTTCTTTCTTTCTTTTTTGTCTTTTGCAGCCACTTTTTCTTGTCTGCATCTGTTTCTCTAAATCTGGGCTGAATTTCAGGGAAGGCTAGGTGGGTGGGGGTGTTAAGGCAAATACACAGAACACAAGCAAACTAAGGAAACCAATTTTACAAAAGAAAATGCTGCAAACTGCAAATCACATTTACTGAAAGAGATGCAAATACAGCAAAAAAATGACAAATATTGCAGAAAGAGTAAAATATTTTTAAAAGGCACTATAGAGACAAATGGGATGGGATACACTTGTTGTTTTAACTTTAAAACTGCCTTCTGTTCACATTTTCTGTTTAGGTCTATCTCTTTTCATTCAGTTTCCACATGCTTCTCTATTGATTTGGTACTTTAATTCTTGAACAGCACTTTACAACTTTTATGCCAGAGAAAAGCGCTTTATAAATACTTACTTAGTTATTTACTTACACGGTTCTTGTTGCCACGTTACCACTAGACAAAACTATTTTTTAAATGTTTGTTTGTTTGAGCACAGGATTCAGATGTAATCTCAGATACTTGCTGTTAACCCTGCAACCTTTGTAGCATTTGGCTGTTTTTTTCTTTTGTGAGTTTGTTTTCTATTGTAGGGTTTGTGTGGGCATCTGAACAGGTTGTTTTGGGTTTAAGTGTAAAGTGTGTGGCACAAATCATTTTACAAACATACCTATGTGTAAATTTTTAGTATTCCATTAATTGCCCAGCCATATCCTGAGCAGTATAATCGGTTTAGAAGATGGATGAATGGATCTTTTCTAGCTGGCCCCTGACAGCTACAGTCTCTTTTCTGGTGCCTGGGTTCATGTTTCTTGTATTCCAGCCAAACGAATTCTAAAACTTCTTCCATCCCTTTTGTTTGTTGCTTTGAGCTGAGAAAAAATGTGCCCTATTCACTTCTATTCACCCGCACAAAAGAGGAGGATTTAGTGAGGAGCAAGTGTTGAATAGAGATATACTGGTAGTGTGCAGCCTTCTGGGAAAGGAAAATAAATAATTTAGCTAAACATTTTCAATTTCACTTAAAACAACTGTGGTTTATGAATTACTCTTTTTGGTTTTGCATATAAAAATAACAACATTTAATAAGTTTAATTTAACAATTTTGTTAAATAAGCTTAACAAAATTGCTTTAAAATATTTCATGTCTCCAGCAAGCTTTCATATCCACAAGATATTTTTCATCTAATTACTTTCAAACAGTAATGCTCATTAAATAATAAATACCGCAATTATGCAGTTTATTCAGCATAATCAAGCATAACCTCAACCAATTTATCAGTGAATACAGTATTAAAGTCTCAGAAAACACAAGCTGACCTCTGACTCACTGACTCCTCTTTTTATTGCCTGCTGTATGCGATGCTTCGGACCAGGAGAAAAAGTTGTAGCGTCACATTACCCTCACCTCCATCCTCATTTCCTCAGTGATGTGTGTGCTTCTCTCTAGAGCCACAGGCAAGGCCAGAAGTAGCTTCCCGGCATTCACATGACGAGAGCTATATGCATCATGCACTTCTATCTTTGGGATCCTCCACAATTCTGCAGCTTAAGGCTTAAACCCCAGGAAGACCTTTCATTGCAGGCACTACCCACACACTTTCAGTCAAAAGCAGCCTGTTTTTAAAAATGCAATATATGGTATAAGACCAGTGCTATACAATCGTAAAATTCACAGTAAATTCTAACTAGCTAAAACAACTGTTTTCCCTCTCTTGACAAGCCAGACTCTAGAGTTAATTGACTATAAATGGAAGTCTTTTCAAGACCTCCTTTGGTATAGCCTTTGCCACCCATAAACTGAATGTAGATTTGAAAGTGTCTTTGAACATTTGTATGATACAGATATTTCACTGTTCATTTTGTCACTGGGTTAAACAAAATGCCATAGACTGTATACAAATTATGGACACAGGCACTGTGGTAACACCCCAGTTTTACATTTTGTTACTGTGAACCAGGACAGATCTAATGGAGAACCCAAGGACAATGCATGTTCATATAACTCAGAAATCATACCTTGCTTTATTAGCTATTTCACTCGGAATGGGACCATAGTTTATAATATATACACCATGCTGTGTTAAATAAGATCTGAAAACAGCAAGTGACAAAGTAAACGCATTAGGAAATTGTTTACTGAGGCATTTGATTGAGGATGGCATTTGAATGAATGTTGAAATCTCTTCTTTTCACACTTTTCTGGCCAAGTGGCAAAGTATAGATTGGGCGAAATTTAAATGTTTAGCCATGCAGTATTTTTTTTATGAGGAAAAGGTTTTGTTTGGTATTCATATCACAAGATATGTTAAGGTCAAGGTCAAGATCAAATTTATTTATATAGCACATTTCAAACAGCCGATGCTGCACAAAGTGCTTAACAATATAAAAATGGTATTAAAAAGCAACAATGTAATACAATAATAACAATAAAAACAATAATAGGACAATAAAAGAATTAAAACAATAACTAAACTAATTCAAATAAGACCAAAATGCTTGGGTCATAGTGTGTTAAAAGCCAGGGCATAGAAATGTGTCTTTAGTAATGATTTAAATTGCTCAAGTGTTTGTACAGATCTAATATTTAAGGGGAGACTATTCCAAAGTCTGCGACCTGCCACAGAGAAGGATCTATCACCACGGGATTTGAGATTAGTCCGTAGGATGGACAGCATTAGTTTTGAGCTAGACCTCGTGGTTTTTCCTGGAGCATAGGCAGAGAGGAGCTCAGACAGGTAAGGAGGGGCTCGGGCATTAAGTGACTTAAAAATAAAAAGTAAAAGTTTAAATTGGATCCTGTAGGAGACAGGAAGCCAGTGTAAAGAAGCTAAAACTGGGGTTATATGCTCTCTCCGTTTGGTACCAGTTAGCAGGCGAGCAGCTGCATTTTGAACAATCTGAAGACGATGGATGGAGGCCTGATCTAGACCATAATACAATGAATTGCAGTAGTCTAATCTGCAAGTAAGAAAAAGGTGAATAACACGCTCAAAGACGTTAGCCGGAAGGTATGGCTTTACCTTGGCTAGCTGTCTTAACTGAAAAAAACAGGACTGAACTACTGCACTCACCTGCTTATTCACTTTAAAAGAACCATCAATGTAGACACCGAGGTTTTTTACATGAGTTTTACAATACGAGGAAAGGGCGCCCAGAGTGCTGTCGATATGATTAAAGTTGCCAAAAATGACAACCTCAGTTTTATTTTCATTTATCTTTAAAAAATTTAATGACAACCAGCCTGCAAGACAGGAACATAACATGCTATATCAGGATTTTAATAAAGAGTTTACTTGTAAACTGTGTTTTATTTGCATGTAAAGACGTGTTTGGCCTCCTTTTTAATACAGCTAAACAAGTTTTATTGATCATTTTGAAGATTTAATTATCTACATTTTAAATTAGCGATGATGCTGATTATTGCAAAGATATTTCTCTAAAGTCATATTGCACCAGTAGCCACAAAATTTGGTCTACACAATTAATTTCAGGGCATTTAATGTTTCATATACAGCGTCATAAATATGGAACTACGGTCACTCTGTACCAAAAAGAAGCTCCCAAGATGTCCTAATGGGAGGAGCTGCATACATTAATGTAAAATTAAAAACTGCACTTACTGCTGAGTAGTCATGTAGTCATACCGCTGCTCCATTGAAAGTGTGCTGACATATTGCATCGGTGTGTGGTTCTCCAGCTGCACCACAGCACACAGAAAGGCACTCCAGAGGGTCATCAACATGGCCCAAAAAATCATTGGACATCCTCTTCCCTCCCTGAAGGACCTGTACAGCACTCGCTGTCTCAAGAGGGCACGCAGCATCCTACGGGACTGCACACACCCAGGACACCGGGTGTTTAAGCTGCTGCCGTCTGGCAGGAGGTTCAGGCTGCTGAGGTCCCGAACAAATAGACTCAAGGACAGCTTTTACAACAGGGCAATAGCCCTGATCAATGCAAATAGCTGACCTGACTGGATACCTCCCTGGACTTTTTTAGGGGGGAGGTAACAATGTTTAAAACAATAACAATAATATTTATATTTATAACAAGGTGCAATAATAATTAATGTGCAATAATAACAGTGTGCAATACACATACACTTATTCTTCTTTTTTATACTAAGTTAATATACTGTGTTGTGTTGTTTGTTGCGTTGTGATGTGTCATCTCGTGTCGTGTTGTTTTATATGTAGTGCTGACGTAGGACAGTTTTTCCAATTTCATTGTACTACTGTACTATGTATGATTGTGCAATGACAATAAAGAGTTATCTTATCTTATCTTATGTGCAAGTGTTTGGGGTTACAGCATCAACTACTCTGATGGTATGTGCCCTCTTCCAAAATATGCTAATTTTGAAAGCCCGAGGTGCATGCTCCTTCTGTTTGACATTCAGTTAGCGCAGTATGTTAAAACATGAGACAGCAAAAATAGGGTCGTGGGTGATGTCTGTCTGGATGTTGTTTTTCTTACGACACCCCTTGCTAAATTTTTCATTTTAAATTTAGTTCAGTTTTTGTCAATAATTATGATCTTTATTATTTATGTAAATTCTGCATTTTAAAGGCTCAATGAGGGTCATATATTATTCTTCAAGCATCTTATGTTATTCTTCAAAGTTAATTTTTTCATCAAAGTGGGTTTTTTTTCCAATGTTGTATGAGAAACTGATGAAAGCCAGAATGCCCTCAGAGGGTCAAACATCTTCAAGGAAGGATGGTGTAATATGAAGTCCGTATAATGAAGTATTCACAACTTTAAGTGGACATAACTTAAACATTTGAAGGCTACAGATCATTTTGGTGCTTGCCTTGCTTTCACTTATATTGTCTGGTGTAAAAGCCTCTTTTGCAATAAAACTGTAAATTCCTGCCTGAATGAGAATTAATAATAAATTCTTCAGCATTTCTGTTGAAAAAAAACCCAAACATGCATGAGCACAAGTGCAGTTTTTTTTTTCTTCTTTTTTTGGCTGTACCATGCAAAACTTCAAAGTAGTAACATGCTGACCAGATATCATTTGAACATGAACTGACAGAAGAGTGGAGAAGCAAAAAATACATCCATGATGGGCACGTTAGTCACATTCAAAGTGACTCATCAAATCCCTGCAAGCGATAAAGATGAGAATATAAATTTGCCCAGCTGAGGTAATCAAAACGTCATGTCTTTACTCAAAAACTTCTTCCTTGCTTCTGTCTGTGGAACCTTTGCTGGTTTTATCTCAGTAACCTGGCCCAATTGAATATATAATACAAAAAGGGTTTAGCTGTAACACTTTTTTATATTGTGGTAACAAATGATGGCATGGTGATTATTAATGTAGACTTAGTATTTGAAACTTGTTTCATAAACTATCTATGAACATCTGGATGGCTATTGTAAAGTAACAGATGTTAAACCTTGTAAACTATTAACAGGTTGTAAATGCTGTGTAGGGCACTTATAAACATCTGGGTGACTAGCGTACGGTTGAACGTGATGTTTACAGTAGTCACTTTACAGAAGTGAAAGCATGGGGGAAAAGCTATTATGCGAACAAAGATGGAGGAAGAAATGAATCTTATGTTTGGACAAACAGTGGGGTTGAAGTATTCCTCAATACATGAAATATCTGTCTGTGTGTGCTGTGTGTGCAGGAGCTGAGCAAACAAATTTGGCATACAGGTGCATCCTGGGCCCCTGAAGGTTCTCATCTATATTAGATATTATGATGTTACACATGTTGCCTAGCAACCACCTGCGAACAGACTAAAATGGTTTGCTTCTTTGCTCATACAACACCTCATTGTTTTTAATTAGGGCTGGGTATCGTCACTGACTTCTAGAATGGATTCTTTGCCGATTCACAAGGTCCTGAATTGATTCGATCCACGATTCGATTCAATTCGATTCGATTCGATTTGAATCGGAGAAATTTTGCCTCAGACAGTCAGAAATATTATAATTCTGCTGACTTATCAGTACATATCGATATTTTTTATATCTATAAAAAGAAAGCTGACACTTGTGAGACTTTATCAAAGGTGTGAGCATCACAGCAGATGTCTTTGTGTCAAAGTAACTGAGGATAAAACACAGAAAAACATGAAGGCAGTTTTCCTGGTCTGGGTTTTTATAGCAGATGACCTTAAAAATATTGTGCAGTCAAAAAGAAGTGAAGCAGAGCAAAGTTAAAGAGGTTTGATTAGAGACACAGCTAAGCATTTTGCAATTTTGCATAATTTGTTTACATTTGTTCAGTATTGAACAGCAGAAATGAGGCTTTATTGTCGGAAGTAAGTTAAAAAACAAACAAACAAACAAACAAACCAGCGGCTGGTGGGTAATAAGTAAGCGAATAATGCAAAAAACAGAGATTTTTAGATGGGAAACTATTCCTGAGAGAGAGAAAGAGAGAGAGCTCTACATGAAGTGAGATTTTATCGTGGTGGAAGCACAACAGCAAAAGTAAGAGGAAATTCGTGACGATGTTTATGTGAAGCGAAATGTGAAGCATAGTTTGGATCTTCTTTGGCTGCTGGTTCAGTCAATATTGTTGTTTTTTGTTTTGTTTTGCTTTTGGGGTTTTTTTGCCTTTAGCCGTCAGAATTGTTGTCTGAAGGCCAAGAAAGATGCCAAGTGGATTTATTTTACCAAGTGGATCATCATGGCCTTGCCATATTGATCCATTTGATTGACCTTTATTATAATTATGTATTTATTTTATTTTTCGTTTTTTAAAGACGGGACAGACATGATTGGGGGATAGGACAGGGAGAAAGAATGACAGAAAGAGAGGGAGAGAAAGAAAAATAGAGGGGGGAAGAGATGGTGAGAAAGGGGGGAAGAAAAAAAAAGAAAAACAAACAAAACACCTGGATCACCTGTATGGAGATAAAAAAAAACAGAAGAGACAACAAACAACAAAGAGCAACATAATAAAAACAACACCATCACAATAAACTAGCTAACAGTAGATATTACATGTTATTGTTGTTGTTGTTTTTTCTTTTCTTTTTTTTTTCTTTTTTAATTTCACCTGTTGAGAATGAAAAAAGAAAACAAGCAGAAGAAAACGAGAGCAATAGAATAAACAACATCACGATGATATATGGGAATATAACAGTAAATACTAAATATTAAACATTATTGTGCAGCACGTAAGATCGACAGCGCACAGTGTGCTTTGAGGTAGGAGCCAAAAAGGGTGTCGTTTGTGTGTGTGAGCACCTGTGTGTACACCTTTGAGCATGGACGTGCTTGTTTTTAAAAGGTTCCTTCATGTAATGATCTGCTAGAGCAGGGGTGTCAAACTCAAATACACAGTGGGCCAAAATTCAAAACTGGAACAAAGTCGTGGGCTAACAGTAATATTTATTAAAAAAAAATTCTTCCTCCAGATATAAAAATGAATCTTTTCTTATGGACTCAAACAAGTTTTGCTGAAAAACTGAATTTGGAACAAGCAAAGCTTAATACTAAACAATATATATATTAGCTGTATAATACCAGTAGGCCAGCCAAATTTGGCCCGCGGGCCAGAGTTTTGCAGTGACGTGCCCGTGAGCTCCGCCGGCAGCCAGCTGCGCCAGAGTGACCGAGCCCCAGGCCGAGAGGCCGAGGGCACCCCACCCCCGAAGTGGCCCGAGCGAGCCCCAGGCTCCAGGCCCCGACAAGCCGCCACCAAGGAGTGAGCCGGTGTGTCAGTCAATATTGTTTGGAAAGAGATAAAACCTGCAGCTTCAGAATCTAGCACAAAAAGGATGTAAACACAAAGCGCCCGCCGATGCTTCAAAATCAGTGAGCTGTCGGCTTTCAGCCCCGACGGCGTGTCCGTGTCCGCTTACGTGTACGTGCCGTCGGGTGAGAAAGGCGACATCTCACTGATTCGGATGCGTTGGGTCTGCGTTTTGTGTTTACGTCTTTGTGCAGAATCCGTGTACCTGCTTTCATTTACTGTTTTAGCTGTTTGGTGGTTGGAAGTTTAACCTGAGATTCTGGCGTTTCGGGCAAAATAAATTTATATTTAAAAATCGATTCAGGATTTTAATGAATCGATATTACATTATCCAAGCCAGAATCGATTTAAATCGATCATCAAAACCCACCCCTATTTTTAATCTGATCTATAGCTATAAAAGCTGGACTATTGTTTATCGTTTATTTATGTATATAGTACATTTAATTACAACAATAGTGTTGGCCAAAGTGCTGTATAAAGATAGAAATTACACAATAAAATGAAGTAACAAAATCAAATAGCATCAATATCAAATAGCAAATGCCAAATAACAGATAAATAAGTAAATAGGTACATAACTCTCATGCTGCGTTAGAAGCCAATGAGTAAAAATTTGTTTTGAGATTGGATTTAAAAAGGTAGGGGACAGCAGGGGCCTTTCTAGTGTGGAGAGGTAAATCATTCCACAATTTAGGCGCCGCGACTGCAAACGCACGATCACCTCTATGAACCAGCTTCGGCTTTGGTATCACAAGGAGCAAAAGATCACCTGATCTAAGAGCTCCAGGGGGCCAATGAGGCTGCAGTAATTCAGACAGATACTCTGAGGCCTGTCCATTCAGTGCTTTGTAAGTCACCAATAAAATTTTATACTTAATTCTAAAGCGGACAGAGAGCCAGTGGAGTAAGGCAAGCATATGTTTGTATCTCTTTGTTCAAGTCAAGAGATGAGCAGCAGCTTTCTGGACCAGCTGGAGCCGTGCTAAACAAGTCTGGTTAACGCCTGCATTTAAGAATGACAGTAGTCCAGTTGCGGTCGAATGAAAGGGTGAATTGCCTGTTCTAGGTTTTTAAAAGATAAAAATGATCTCACCTTGGATAAAAGTCTCAGTTTAAAAAAAGACCGCTGTACAACTGAGCTAATCTGTTTCTCAAAGGTGAACTTATTTTCAAATATAACCGCCAAATTTTTAGCATGCGATCTGACGAACAGTAATAATGGATTGCATTTATATAGCGCTTTTCGAGACCCTCAAAGCGCTTTACAATTCCACTATTCATTCACTCTCACATTCACACACTGGTGGAGGCAGCGACAGCTGTAGCCACAGCTGCCCTGGGGCAGACTGACAGAAGCGAGGCTGCCATATCGCACCATCGGCCCCTCTGGCCATCACCAGTAGGCGGTAGGTGAAGTGTCTTGCCCAAGGACACAAAGACCGAGACTGTCCGAGCCGGGGCTCGAACCGGCAACCTTCCGAAAAGACGAACCAACTCTTGAGCCACGATCGCCCTCTACTAAAATGCGCAGATCAAGATCTGAGGTACTAGAACTATATATGATATACCGTGCTGCCTAGCAACCACCTAGCAATGGGCTAACGGGCCAGTTTCCATCTTTATGCAAACATTGTATCATTTTAGTTTCACAAACAACAGCACAAACAAGCCAAACATTACTTTAGCATAGCCACATTCTATTAAAAAGATTCTGAAACAAAAAATTATTGATAGATTATAAAGTGATTAATTAGTATAATTAAAACTGATTGAATGTAATTTTAATAATTTTTAGAAAAAAATAACAATTTACTACTAAGTTTAATTGACTATAATTATTATTATTTACTTCAAAAATTATGCTTTATTGTTTCGCCCACAATGTAGAATTGTGGGCAATTCTACATAAATAAATTCTACATAAATACACTTCATGTGGTTTTTAGCGTGGTATGTCCAGGATTACTCCTCAATTAAAAAAAACCCCCTAGGTTTGGGTTTGCTTGTCAGTTGGGAAGGCTGAAAAGCTATTGAGCATGGGCTAAAAGAAAGTTCGTCATCCAAAATATTCCTAAGAAATACATAAATTGTCAAGGTTGATCAGGAACTCCACTAACCTTTCATACAGTCAGAAGGCATTTTTGTGCGGTGAGGCAGGAGAAATCTTATTTTCTAAACCTTGGAGATATAAATTTCATACCATCTTTAATCATTCTGATATGCAATCTTCTCATAGTTTATTTAAGCACAAGTAAAGGGGAGATTACTTTCAAGTCAAAAGCTTTAAATTGAGCCAGTTCCAATTTCCATCCCAGCAAAATGTTTGGCATGCTCTTAAAAGCAGTGTTAGTCATTCTGTCATGGATCTTTTTAGTCATGCTGTTATATTCGTCGCATAGAAAAGTCCGATACACAAAGAACTCTGTCAAGAGAAGACACATTACATTTGTTTTATGGTTGATTTTTGTTTATTTGTTTTTTGTTGACATAACCTAAAAAACGGTCTCATACGTGACATCAAAATTTTTTTAAGACTGTCAAAAAATCTGGACGTTAGAGGCCACGTTCATTAGAACACAGATGAGAGTTTCTTTTCTTCCTTCTTTATGTCCTTTATATACAAAGGGCACTTTATTGATTGTTGACTTTGTGTCTAGATAATAGAGTTGAAAAATGTGCTATTTGTTTCTGAAAGCCTCAATGGGAATAACAGTTTTAAGTGTCTATACACAAAGAAACAAGCTACCAAAGTCAATGATGAGGTCTACTGACAAAACCCACAGTAGAAGGATTTTCTGCTTTGCTTTCACACAGATGATCATGGTTACTGCGGCACATGAGCTTCATTTATATTTAGACAATTAACTCTTCTGACAGTTTTCTTTTTGCTGCTTCCACATCTACCTTGGCCACAGCGTGTTGCAATAAAGAGAAACATTACTACGATCCAGAGAGCAGTTCAGGATACATTGCATGGCGGTTGAAGACCATTCAAAGAAAAGCTGTGGAGGAAAGAAGCGTCTCAGTTTGCAAATCTCCCAAAAGTAAGTTCACTTATCATTTAAATGATACTGATGTAATTTGTAGGCAGGATTCAATCAAACACTTCTCTATGTTCGGTATTTTTGCATTACAGATAGAACAAGATTTCCGACTCCTGTTTTGTGAGGTCACTGGGAGCAAATTCTTGGAGAGGTGGCTCACCAATCTCAAAGCAAAGGTTGTAAAGGAAAGTCATAGACTTGTCCCCACCTCAGAGTTCTTGGAGTTAATGTGCAATGCTGAGTCAGGTACTGAAGTTGAGAATGGTATGATTGTGACTGTTTTTATTTGCCATTGTTGGTTATATAGGTAATTCTGTCAATTCAATGTATTTTTGGAATAATTCTTTGTTTATTCGTCTGTAGGCTGGGACAGTGACTTGTCTACTATCTTGCTGCTGCTACATCTGCTACCACCATCTGCACAAGGGCGAAAGAGACCAGGAAAGATGTCTGCATCTCAAGCTGTCAATAACCTCATCAAATTCCCAAAGGTATGTTGTTTAAAATATACTTTCCATCGCCTCTATTTTCATGGACAGTGAGTTGAGCTAATCTACTGTCAGAGGATAGTCACTTAATACTGTTGTTTAATGTGTTGTTGTAGGCTGGAACCAGTGTACAGCAGCATCTGACTTACCCGAAGCAGTCAGCCCTACCTTCTTATTCAGGGATCCACAAGAAGCAGCATTCACACCTTCATTGTGATTGAGAAGCATGCACTTCCATGTAAAGCGACAGGTTCAGTAGGAGCCCTTGATGAACTCTTTAGGGCCCACTATGTCTTATTATGGCCCAACTTTTTTACTTTTCTGCAAACAACTACGACATTGGGGAAATGTCATATTGCTTTCTCTAGTGAGCATCATAGAACTGTGAATTGTAAAGGTTTGTTACGTTAATTAAATGACATTGAAATGAGAAACATAATAAATGCTGTTACTTTAACCTGTATATTTGTTGTTATTTCCATAATGTAGGATAGATCACAGTTATTTAGTAATATAGCATCATAAGATGAATATGAAAAAATCACACTACAGAGAAATAAAAATGATATATTATTACACATCAGAGTGCTATTATTAAACTAAATTTTGAGTAAAAATAGCTCTATAAAGTGTAATCAAATTTCTCTGAACAGTGTGAATAACCCTCAGTGTTAAATATTTTTACACATTTTGTTGTTAATTTTGACACTAAATTGAGTACAATTAACACTGAAAAGTTAACACTGGCCATAGAGTAAATTTAACTCTAATTTTAAGTGGGACCAAATGTTATCTGAAGCAGAGTTAAAATCAACTCTGTAAGTGTAAAATTGACACTTGGTTTTTTACTGTGTACACATTTTTTACAGCTACACAAAAAAAGATAAATATAAATGCATTTAAAGAAAACAAAATACTAAATCAAAGGATGTAAGTTTTAATTTAAACTTGTATTCATTATCTCATCTTAAATTATCTCCCATCCATACATTTTCCTGTACTTATCCATTTCAGGGTCACAGGTTAGAGTGTGTGTGTGTGTGTGTGTGTGTGTGTGTGTGTGTGTGTGTGTGTGTGTGTGTGTGTGTGTGTGTGTGTGTGTGTGTCTTTGGACTGTGGGAGGACGCAAACCCACACAGAGACGAGGAGAATTTGCAAGCTCCACAAAGAAAAGCACAGGCCTTCGATAGTTTAAACACCGTTATCTTATCTTTTGTTAACAATTACTTCCATCAGCACTGAATATCATCACTTACAGTCACATTTCTTGGTACTTTCCCACGGATGCTGTTTTTTTGTTGTTGTTGTTGTTGTTTTCTTTTGTTTTTTACGCTGCAGTGATCATTTCAGGCTGACAGACCACATGCTCTGTGTCCTCCACCTTTTTCTTATTTTTCCTCTAGTCTGTTAGTCTTTTTTATATTTGGACTTTCATGTCTGCAACCTTTGTTTTTTTACTTAATCCACAGTGAGTGTCTCATGGGAAATGATATGCTCGTCTTTTTTGTTTTGTTTGCTTTGTTTTCTTTTACCATCTTACTTCCACTTACAAAGCATTTCAAGACTTTGCCCCTTTTCTTACTCAACATAGGACAGAGGTTCTGGTTCATGCCCTGGTCACCTTTTGCATGGATGATAGTAATTTTACTCTCTCTGGTGTCTGCAAAAAAAACCCATCTTAATCTGCTCCAAATTAGACAGAACTCTGCAGCAAGGATCACATCCACACCAAGTTCACAGATCATACTACTGGTCATCCAGCTTTATTAGCTCCCCATTCTCCAGTGAATCCAATACACAGTTCTGTTTGTCACTTTCAAAGCTCTCCACAACTTGGACCCCTCTTATCTATCAAATTTCCATCATCCTCACACCCTTTCCCGTGCTCCCGTGCCCCAGTCGTTCGCCTGACTGGCCCTTGTTTCAGGCTTGAGACCATGGTTGCCACAACCATCATCTATTCCACCTTCATCAGCCAGGCACTCTGTTACACAGTTGCATCTCAGCGCAACACCCACCTGTTCACATCTGCATATCAACTATAACCCTCATGTTTCAATCATTATTCCTGGATTTTAGAGCTTTCTAGCTTTTGTGTTATTAATGTTGATTTTGTTGTTAATTCTGTGTTGTAATGTGACGTAAGGTGAAAGGTGCCAAAAAATAACATTTATTTATTTATTTGTAATTTCTTGGATACATTTCTTAAAACCTTTCACCCTTTTCTTAAATCCTGAAACACAACCAACCAGCCAACTTGTAAAACTATATTTCTTTTAAATACCCTCTGACAGTGTGCTCAAATTCCCATGTTTTCAGATCACACACATAACTAACTCGAATAACATTTGAGCATTTATTATACACGACATCAGAAAATGTCAAGGACATCTAAGTCAAGTCCTCTTTGATTGTTTTGCAAGTCTCCAAAAATACAAACACACTTTACATTTCATCCACTTCTTAGTACCAGCTTCTTTTAGTAAACCGCATCCACATCATTCAAGACTTAAGATTCTGGATCCCTAGTTTGTGAGTAGTAATTAGTGATTACTTTGTGATATGCTCTTTAAAAACATCGAGTTTTTTTATTTCAGTTTGATACTTGTAAAATTGTGACGTGATGTCTAATTTTCCCCTACTTCACAAACAGTCCTTCCAAAAACTTTCTTGAAATGAATTCCAAGAGTCACATTTTTTCACAATTGCTAAGACGTATTTTTCAAAAGATTCCTCCCTTTTCTCAAAACTGGAAACACAAAAGCCATTTTTCAGACTACATTCACAAAACCTTCTGGCAAAACCACTCACATCAAAACAGTTTTATCTGTGCTCAAAACCACACAATGTTTTCAGAACATGCACATACGCACGCACACATACACACAGCCCGTATAAATAATGACACTACTGAGCATTCATTATATACTACATCAAAAAACAGGGGGTATGCAGCTCACAAAAAGAAAATCAATGTAACATTCCTGCAATTCAGTCAAAAATTCAGTGATTATGGTGACTATCTGCTGAGATTAGGTTACATTCTTTATCTCTTATTATCCTGCTTCCCATATTCCCATGTATACTATTCCAGTGTACTATGATTTACTCACAAAAGTGGCCACTTTCTTATTTATCAATGACAAGTAAATCAGAGAATGTGGCAAAGCCTATACACCTTGATTAGGTATATACAGCGTAAACATTTTTTGATCTATATTGTCCAGTACATTAAGTGTATTTTAAAATGTGTTTATAGTTTTGCAGAATAACTAAATGGGAGACTATGCAAAGGCTTTGACACAAGAGTGAGTGATTCAATGGTTCACTGGTTCAGAGCACCAAGCGTTCAGGATTTTGTATTTTAGAAATTTAGAGAAAATGTTATGCCCTCTGGTAGCTTAGCTTACTAACTTTAGTTAAGCTTGACAAAAGTGTGACTTTTTATTCTGCCACTGGCACCTTATGGTCACAGGTAGCCACATAACTGGATAGTTCAAAATCTTATCAAATACCAAATAGTGTCAGAATTACACAAATTATTTATACAAACTGCACCAATTGCAAAGATATGAACTGAAGGATATCGTATCTTATGCAGGTATAAATTCCAGCCAATTCACCAAAGGTTTATTGACATACTATGTAGCTGTGCTGCTGCCTGGTGTGGTTAAAAACAACAGTGATTCAGGCAATAAGCAAAACACAGTTGTGCTGTATTTGGAAAAGCAGGAAAAAAGAGCTGAAGGTCACTTTAAATGCGCTGCATAGCTTTTTTATGTATATAAAATATTGATCATAGTCCCTTATCCTTGAAGATAAAACCGTTAACAATGCATCAGCAATGCCAGCAATAGTCAAAACAGACAGCAGAGAAGTACCACCAACACACATGAAAAAAAGAAAACACTGCAAATCCTCCTAACATTTCAACAAATGTTAAATACATCATCAAAGCCAACAGAAGCCTGTGCTCCCAGCAAATCAATATTAGCCCCTACAGCATAATGAGGGCAGTAACAGGTTGACTGTTGAATGCAAGATAATTAGGCTTTCAGTTGTTTCTTAAAAGAATATACAGCGTTGCTGTTCACATTTCTTCAGGCAGGTGGCTTCAGTGTTTAAAGACCCTGGATGAAAAATGCTTTTTGTGCTTTGTCTAGGCTGTGAAAGAGTTTTCTCTTTGGGCTTTCTCTAACATTAATGAAGATTGGAAGTTGAAGTCGCCCTCACGGGAGCTATAGACAGTCCATTTATTGCGTGAGAATAAACTGTTAAAGCATATCTCGGCTCATTTCTATAAAGACCTGTCTACTCGCTGAGCCTTTGATGGGCAGATGAAGAAAACTAAACAACTGGAGCTTCCTGGTGGATATTTGAAAATGAAATTCAAAGTCCAAGTGATTGACAGTGTGTGGGATACCTTGTATTTTCTCAAATCAAATTAAACTGGGGAGGAATAACTGTACACACTGGTATTAGGTTAGATTTACATAAGCACTCCATTAGTAGTCAAGTATTGTAACTTCGCAGCTATGTGTTATATAGATAATTAGAGCTGGTTGTGAAGTGTGCTTTCTATTCTCAAATTTGAGATGGAACGATACGGCTGCATTTCAAATTGACACTTGGGGTGGAACTAATATTTACTCAAGCATATGTACAGTACAGTTTACAGTGTTCTCACCCACCCTTCCACTCAGCAGCCCACCACCCTGTGAATAACATGATGCACAGTGGCACATATGCACACCCTGTCATACAGTTCGCAGTCATTTGGAAAATTGGCAAGGGGACTTTATCTAAATGACACTGCAAGACTGAATATTCCAGTGCAATCTCTCAGTAAGAGGATCTGATATAAATTGTTTGGACTCTCAGTGCCCTGCTTCACACCTTGCTTTGGGCTTTTATTTGGCTGCCTGGAGCAAGGAATATGCGGTGTAGTTTGGTTTGTTTGTTTTTTCTCTAACTTGTACTCACCATGCATGCGTTTTTGGGTATAGTTTACACAGAAGTTCATTTGTGTCTTGTTTGTGCATTCATGTGGCGTGTGTGGGCTTTCATGTGTAAGCATATCTATATCTGCCTGCATGCATGGTGCTTCATTTTGGCATCTATGGGCCATACATGCGTGACCAATCAGCTCACAATCACCTGCGGTTAAGTGGAAAGTATACAGTGTTCCAACCAACCCAACTGTAAACAAGAGAAGAGAAGAGAAGAGGAAATACCGGTTGATACCAGACTGCTCTCTTCCATTCCAACCAGAAAGGTGTACGGTTCATAGCAGAGGCTTTCATTTGGTCATTAGTCTCTATCAGCTCCCGTCTGTTAGTGTTAGTATGTGTCAGAGAGCTATCTTTCTCACTCTCCAAGGTTTGATGATGGAGAGGTAATTTCAGCTTTATGGCGGTGTGACTCTAATGATGAGGAAGCCATAGCTGAAAGCATGCAAAGGCAGTGAGAAGTGCTTTCTGTCTTTCCCCACATGTACAGTGGGGCAAAAAAGTATTTAGTCAGCCACCGATTGTGCAAGTTCCCCCACTTAAAATGATGACAGAGGTCAGTACTTTGCACCAGAGGTACACTTCAACTGTGAGAGACAGAATGTGGAAAAAAAATCCATGAATTCACATGGTAGGATTTGTAAAGAATTTATTCGTAAATTAGGGTTGAAAATAAGTATTTGGTCACCTCAAACATGGAAAAACTCTGGCTCTCACAGACCTGTAACGTCTTCTGTAAGAAGCTTTTCTGTCCCCCACTCGTTACCTGTATGAATGGCACCTGTTTGAACTCATCATCTGTATAAAAGACACCTGTCCACAGCCTCAAACAGTCAGACTCCAAACTCCGCCATGGCCAAGACCAAAGAGCTTTCGAAGGACACCAGGAAAAGTATTGTAGACCTGCACCAGACTGGGAAGAGTGAATCTACAATAGGCAAGCAGCTTGGTGTGAAAAAATCAACTGTGGGAGCAATCATCAGAAAATGGAAGACATACAAGACCACTGATAATCTCCCACGATCTGGGCCTCCACGCGAGATCTCATCCCGTGGGGTCAAAATGATGATGAGAACGGTGAGCAAAGATCCCAGAACCACACGGGGGGACCTGGTGAATGACCTGCAGAGAGCTGGGACCAAAGTAACAAAGGTCACCATCAGTAACACACTACAACGGCAGGGAATCAAATCCCGCAGTGCCAGACGTGTTCCGCTGCTGAAGCCAGTGCATGTCCAGGCCCGTCTGAAGTTTGCCAGAGAGCACATGGATGATACAGCAGAGGATTGGGAGAATGTCATGTGGTCAGATGAAACCAAAGTAGAACTTTTTGGTATAAACTCAACTTGTCGTGTTTGGAGGACGAAGAATACTGAGTTGCATCCCAAGAACACCATACCTACTGTGAAGCATGGGGGTGGAAACATCATGCTATGGGGCTGTTTTTCTGCCAAGGGGACAGGACGACTGATCCGTGTTAAGGACAGAATGAATGGGGCCATGTATCGTGAGATTTTGAGCCAAAACCTCCTTCCATCAGTGAGAACTTTGAAGATGAAACAAGGCTGGGTCTTCCAACATGACAATGATCCAAAACACACCGCCCGGGCAACAAAGGAGTGGCTCCGTAAGAAGCATTTGAAAGTCCTGGAGTGGCCTAGCCAGTCTCCAGACCTCAACCCCATAGAAAATCTGTGGCGGGAGTTGAAAGACCGTGTCCCCAAAACATCACTGCTCTCGAGAAGATCTGCATGGAGGAATGGGCCAAAATACCAGCTACTGTGTGTGCAAACCTGGTAAAGACCTATAGTAAATGTTTGACCTCTGTTATTGCCAACAAAGGTTATGTTACAAAGTATTGAGTTGTATTTTTGTTATTGACCAAATACTTATTTTCCACCATGATTTACGAATAAATTCTTTACAAATCCTACCATGTGGATTCATGGATTTTTTTTTTCACATTCTGTCTCTCACAGTTGAAGTGTAGCTCTGGTGCAAATTACTGACCTCTGTCATCATTTTAGGTGGGGGAACTTGCACAATCGGTGGCTGACTAAATACTTTTTTGCCCCACTGTATATACAAAAAGACACATCTGAGCTTTTTATGTGTACATAGGAAGTATGTATGTGTGGATACAAACGGGAAAGGTTCCAACTTGTACTGCTGTCCCCATCACTGAATAGGCTTTTAATGGAGAGTAATGAGGAGCACTTTTGCGGCAGATGTGCCCTCCCTGCAACAGCGTTTTACCCCGAGACTTTAAAAACTGACCCGAGTGAGACGTCAGCAGGCACCAGTCTCTCCTTGCTTGGTACGTGTTGCAGGAATTTGAACAGGCTGTTGACCAAGTTTGCCTCGAGCACCTCGCTGCACCCAAGCAAGTAAGAGTAAGTATCATTTCAGCATAGCACCTAGAGTCACATTAAATGACAAAAGCCCTAGCAGTGTTGGCCAGGCCCAAAATCTGTTACAGGGCCATCTTCTTCACTGGAGTGTGAAATTATTTTAGCTCTTTCCTCATTATAGGATTTTAAAATGCATTATAGTTAGGGCCTTTATGGTGTGCCGCAGCATTAATTCAATTTGCCCCATTCACGCTTTCTTATTATCACTCTCAGTTCAAGCTACAGGGGGAGGAAGCTGCTGAGCAGTGCTCCCCAGCCTTATCTATAAAGGATATAAACTACACTACCCAGCTCAATCAGAGCCAGCCTGGACTGTTCCATCCATTTTTCCTCTGACTCCCCTCTCCCTCGTTCTGGATGCTTCTTTCTGTGGTGACCTCCATCTTTCTTTCGATCGTCTATCCCTCTCTCCATTTCCTTCTGAGTTGGTGATTGATGGGGGTGGTCCAAGGAGCACTTTCGATATCTTTCCATAGACACACTCGTGTAGGCAAACCAACAAACACACAGCCTGTGCACGAGCTCAGATGCTACACACATGAATACAAACGCAAAACCAGGGCCAGGCAGAAGCAACAGAGGCAGCCGCACAGGTTTAATGGGAAAACAAGCCACAGTGTATGGGTGAGACAGCATTAATCTATCACTGAAACCAGAACTGGACTGTGTTTGTTTAGCACACCATAGAAGGAGGCATTCCGGGAACACCCCATCACTATCTGTTATGTGCAAAAGTACAATAATGTATTGAGCACAGCAAATGTGTTCCTGCGGAAGTACAGCAGATTAGTATGGAGCAGCTGCGTGAAGCGGGACTTGAGCTCTGACAGTGCTCCTCCACACTTGCATGAATGCACTTCGATTAAACACACACAGACATGTTTTGTCCATCTGTGTTTAGACAAAGATGCACAGTAACATGCTATACACTATACTAGTCCACATGCATTAAACTGTAACTCAGCATGCGATTGCAGGCGGGCTTACTGGCAATGGGGGAAGAGGAAGAGAGGATAAACTCCTCATTTAGATATCTAATCCCGTGAGCAGTCTGTCCTGTGTGTACCATCATCTCCCGTCATTAGCAGCAGGCCAGCAAGATTAAAAAAGATCAATGTTTATCACCCACTGTGTGCGAGGAAATCCAAGTCTTAAACCTCCCCATGTCATCACAATTAATCACAATATCTGCTATCACAGCTATGTTAACAACAGAAATTCATGATTATAGTAAATTCATAATCAACCTTAATGCCCCAAATCTGTGATAATGTTCACGCGCTCACAGTGGATGAGCTCATACTAACATTATTAAAAGTAGTAACACTCCATCAGTTGGATTTAGTGTAAATATAGGGTGATCTTGCATTCAATCCAAATATTAAGACAAGCTGAGTGACTCATTTGTAACTTTGAACGCACAATTATTCACGGGGCGGACTGAACATTTATGGTAAGATCCTCAATTTAGTGTTTGACAAACGCAGCCATTTCTCAGTTAGAGATATCCATCAAAACTAACTTATCGCACATTCACACAATTAATTATTGAAATTACTCGATTAAATGGCAGCTGCAGTGTCAGGGCAGAAAGGGCAGAAGTAATTATGAGTCGATAACTTGTGAAAAATGACATGCAAAACTGTGGACAGAGCCTAGGCAACAGAGTTCTTGCAGAATAAGAAAGCTGAAAGCAAAACTGAAAGGATCCCTTTCCCTGCCATTTTCTTTATTTAATTTTCAACAAAAGCGGGTTTAAGAGCTGCAGGAAACTTAATTCTAATTCTTGATCCTTAATGCGTGGCAGTGGTGCATGCTTCCCTGTTTCCACAGCAAGGCTGGCACTACTTATGACACCGTAACATCCCTATCCCATCCTTCTCAGCACATCATAAGACTGTGGAGACCATATGGTCTGATTAGTCGACAGAATTAAGCTCTACACTGTCGAGGCAGCGAGAAAGATAGATGAGGAGAAAAAAAAAAGCCTTGCACGTTCAGTGGTTCCGCTGAGAACAGACACAAATTCGTAGCTGGAACACATTTAGAGAAATAAAAACGCATGCTCCACAAGCACATGCCTGAGCCAAGATTGGAACAGATAAAGCAGAAATGTCCAAGTACAGAAAGGAGGAACATAACAGAAGCATACAACAGACAGATCAGGAAACAATCAGAACAAATACTGTCTTTTGTGTGTCACCCACAATCTTAAGATCCTTTGTCTGCATATCATTCTTCATCTCTGCAACTGTCTCAAACTCTAATTTTAAACATCCATATAGCAATGTAGCATGTAGCTGCTCTCCCCCCTCGATGCCCATCAGCCCTGAGAGGCACTACATTATCTCCACATCTAAGACACCTGCTCCTGCAATCAGTTGGACTCTCTCTCTCTCTCTGTCTGTTTTTCTGCAATGGATTAAATAACCGAACCATGAGATGGACATCATCTTCAAACACATCTTCTAATCTGGGCCTCAATTCCCTAGTCTTCTCTATAGTCTTTTTGATCGCCAGTGAGACGAAACTTTTGCAACCCTTTTTCTTCACTCTACCATCTCATTTTGGATGGCACTGATTTTCATCTTCTTAACAAAAGGATGTGAAAATTGGTGCCACGCAATTACTACAATTTCTGCAATTTGCCCGCTTTGCTCCAAAGCAAAGTTCACGGCATGTCAAAACATCTCACTAGGAAACTTGGCCAGCCATGTGATCTTTTGCACAGCATTAAGAAATCTCCTTGTTCACAGTTCACCCGGCAGAGATTTCAAAGTTGTCCATGTCCTGTGTGTTTTTCAGTGCCTTCTTGAGCCACCGAATGCAGGGCTGCAACCATTGTTATGCTCAGTTAATTGGACCTTTGGGTACAAAAGGTTGAAAAATTCAAGACCAAATAGATAAATAAGCACGAGCACTGAATTCCCACGACATATCCCAGCGCTAGCTCCAATTTTCCTTTGCTCATTCTAGCCTATAGGCAGGCTTGTCTGAAAGGCTGATTCATTAGAGTGCTTCAGGACAGTTCTATCAGCCCTTCGACTCAATCACACACCTACCTCTCTGCCAGTTTGTAAACTATCAGCAACAGTCTGTCACAGCCTGTTCGGCGACATATAAATTGTTGTTTAAAGTGATGTTTTGTGACTGTGAGCAAAACTGCTCCTAGTTAATCAATACCACAAAATCAATTCAGCTCTCTGGGGAAATGTCACAGAGAGACTACCCAGCATGCAAAGGTGGGGCAAAAACAAAAGTTTTAGATGGATGGAGGAAGTGGCAGATGAGGCAGCGAGCCAATGAGCTAAAGCATAACCGGTTCATTACAAATCATTCCGCATTAAGGGAAACAAGGCAAACACAATAGCAGATGATTAAATTATGTCAACAAAACCCCCAAACTCACACCTTTGTTTCCCGCTAAGCTGGTGTCAGAGCATCATGGATTAGATTTATTAAAACAAAAGCTTCTCCACTGGTGATAAGCTTCTTGTTCAATGTGTGAGCTGTGCTCATTTATCACACAGGTAGACATCGGGCTGCACAGAGGAATACTGAGAATCTGTGCTATTGGAGGTCAGCAAGACATTTACCTGACAGCGCCTGCCTCTGTGCAATGTCTTGAGCTGACAATGTCTGTGGTAATGGGCATCAATAATGCAGACCCTTGGCCGAATAAAAACTCCCTGTCGCCATGACTATCCTCACAGCCCTGTGCGACAGCACATATGCTTGCACTCATCTCCTGCTGCACCACACACAACATGTGTGATATACAGTATGAGTGTGGACTGAATGCCTACGTTTCTGTAATTCCAAGATGGCCCACAGAATAACAGAAATAGTCCACATTTCTTGAGCTTTAATTATTTTTGGGGGCTGACATTGAGTAAACGTCTTAACTTCCTTCCTTAACAGCTTGTTCTGGTACACGGGGTTTACCAGTCTGACCCCAGATCAGAGCAATGTGTGATCTTAAACTTTAGTTAAAGGCCAGACGTGACAAAATCACATTAAACGCCAACTAAAAACTGCAGTTCTTGAAATGGTCACTTGGGGGCTGGTTCCAAGAACGATTCAATCCACATACATCCCATTTTAAATATGATAGCAAGCTGATACAAAAATAATTATTTCAGTCCCTAAAGATAATTTTCCCTTAGTGACACATTCATCCCAATTGTAAAGACAGTTATGCAGTCACCTCCACCCCAGCTGAACACTGACATTTTAAAGGCAGAGTGGCTAAAGCTAAAGCTACACAATGCTCAGAGCCAACCACAAGACAGCAGCCTCAGTGAGAGTCTTAGGTATGAGCAGTGAAAAGATCAAAGCAATTAAGAGGAAAATTATGGAGACGAGTGAAAAAGAGAAAAGGGCGGATGTCTTGTTATCTGGTGAGGTTCTAAACATACTAGAAGATGATGTAAGTAACTGACATTTGGTTTGTTATATAAATCTGTTGCACCTACTTTTGTTTGGTAAGGTAAAAAATGTCAAGGTGACTGTACAGCAACTCATTCTTAGTTATTTATTTGTAACAGCGCTCCTTCTTATAGCTGAGTACTTTATTTTCAGTTGTTTCAGTCAGAGATCTACTTTACTGAGATCTGGGGGAAATAGTAAAGTTTTAACTATTTATTTCATTGTGAAAAGAATATTTTGTGTTGTTTTTTCTTTGTATATGCTGTAAATTACAGCGCTTAAGAAAAGAAACTCTAAACTGGCAAACACTCTTTATTGACAGGCCAAAAGAACTGGACAAGAAAATTGCAATCACTGCATCTCTAATAATTAAAACCCTGTGATAGACTGCCCAGGGTGTGCCTTGATTTCTGCCTTGTGACAGTGAGTCTGACTGAGCAAGTGATTGGGAAAATGTGTAGATGGATTAAAAAAGACAATTTTAAATAAAAATAATAATATCTAGAATTCGCAACTCCAGGCGAAGGTGTTGGGATACTTGCTACTTGCAGACTCGGACTGTGGCTTGCTGTCGATGGGAGCAAAAAGTTGTTGATAAACAGCTTGTTTATGAAAACAGGTGTGCCTAATAAAGAGGCAGACATTCTGAAATTGAAGTGTGTTTCTGTTAATCATACTGTAGGTTCATGGGAGCATGGTGAAAAAAGTGGGCCATGCTGTAGTCGAACTCACAACCTTCAGCTTCCAAAACGTTAAAGAACATGTATTAACCCACTAACTCAAACGGCAACGCAACAAAACTCAAAACTTGCATGTCCCACATGAGTTAGTGGAAAGTGTGCCACAGCAGGCTGCAGCCACACTATGGTGAGACACAGGTCAAACAGTCCACCAAGGATATTCAAATCAATGTGGCGTGACACGAGAAAAGTAGCCCTTTTCTCTCGGTATAATCAAACAGCTTGTTGCTGTACAGTGAACATAAGTGTACCTAACAAAGTGGCACAGTGTCCTTTTAGAGTAGTATCATTCCATAGAGCATACAGCTCTGCTTGATCATGAAGAGTGCCCCATGGTACACTTGAACTCAGAACCTTGAGAATACAAAGGAAGAAGAAGTGAGCAGTAATACTACTATGCACCGAAGCAGCGGCAGGACCAGTGCACAAACGAGCCAGTCATTCTGAGGTACGAACAGCGTCTCTACGACAAACGGTTACTACTACTACTAATAATAATAATAATAAATCCATCCATTTGCTTCTGCGTATCCTTTTTCAGGGTTGTGTGTGTCGTGTCGTGTCGCCTCTCACCCAGTTGTCTTTGGGCGAGAGGCGGGGTACACCCTGGACAGGTTGCCAGTGTGTCACAGGGCTAACACATAGACAGAGACAACCATTCAAACTCACATTCACAACTATGGGCAATTTAGAGTTTCCAATTAACCTATCCCCACTAAGTGCATGTCTTTGGACTGTGGGAAGAAGCCGGAGTACCCAGGAAGAACCCACGCAAACACAAAACATGCAAACTCCACACAGAAAGACCCCGGCCTGATGGTGGAATTGAACTCAGGACCTTATTGCTGTGAGGCAACAGTGCTAACCATCGTGCTGCCCCGAAAAATGAAGCCAATTCACAGACCAGTAAGTGAGTAAGTGGCAGTCAATAATTGTCAAGATTCAAAGCTAGTTACAGCTAGTTCTGAGCTAGTTTAAAAAAGACAAATATAAATCCTGAACTTTTCAGTCAGCAATAGCATAGCAAAAAACGGTAATTGTGGCTAAAGAAGGGCACTGACTGACTGTTTACAGTGGGGCAAAAAAGTATTTAGTCAGCCACCGATTGTGCAAGTTCCCCCACTTAAAATGATGACAGAGGTCAGTAATTTGCACCAGAGGTACACTTCAACTGTGAGAGACAGAATGTGAAAAAAAAATCCATGAATCCACATGGTAGGATTTGTAAAGAATTGATTCGTAAATTCGGGTGGACAATAAGTATTTGGTCACCTCAAACAAGGAAAATCTCTGGCTCTCACAGACCTGTAACGTCTTCTGTAAGAAGCTTTTCTGTCCCCCACTCATTACCTGTATGAATGGCACCTGTTTGAACTCATCATCTGTATAAAAGACACCTGTCCACAGCCTCAAACAGTCAGACTCCAAACTCCGCCATGGCCAAGACCAAAGAGCTTTCGAAGGACACCAGGAAAAGTATTGTAGACCTGCACCAGACTGGGAAGAGTGAATCTACAATAGGCAAGCAGCTTGGTGTGAAAAAATCAACTGTGGGAGCAATCATCAGAAAATGGAAGACATACAAGACCACTGATAATCTCCCTCGATCTGGGGCTCCACGCAAGATCTCATCCCGTGGGGTCAAAATGATCATGAGAACGGTGAGCAAAGATCCCAGAACCACATGGGGGGACCTGGTGAATGACCTGCAGAGAGCTGGGACCAAAGTAACAAAGGTCACCATCAGTAACACACTACAACGGCAGGGAATCAAATCCCGCAGTGCCAGACGTGTTCCGCTGCTGAAGCCAGTGCATGTCCAGGCCCGTCTGAAGTTTGCCAGAGAGCACATGGATGATACAGCAGAGGATTGGGAGAATGTCATGTGGTCAGATGAAACCAAAGTAGAACTTTTTGGTATAAACTCAACTCGTCGTGTTTGGAGGAAGAAGAATACTGAGTTGCATCCCAAGAACACCATACCTACTGTGAAGCATGGGGGTGGAAACATCATGTTATGGGGCTGTTTTTCTGCCAAGGGGACAGGACGACTGATCCGTGTTAAGGACAGAATGAATGGGGCCATGTATCGTGAGATTTTGAGCCAAAACCTCCTTCCATCAGTGAGAACTTTGAAGATGAAACGAGGCTGGGTCTTCCAACATGACAATGATCCAAAACACACCGCCCGGGCAACAAAGGAGTGGCTCCGTAAGAAGCATTTGAAAGTCCTGGAGTGGCCTAGCCAGTCTCCAGACCTCAACCCCATAGAAAATCTGTGGCGGGAGTTGAAAGTCCGTGTTGCTCGGCGACAGCCCCAAAACATCACTGCTCTCGAGAAGATCTGCATGGAGGAATGGGCCAAAATACCAGCTACTGTGTGTGCAAACCTGGTAAAGACCTATAGTAAACGTTTGACCTCTGTTATTGCCAACAAAGGTTATGTTACAAAGTATTGAGTTGTATTTTTGTTATTGACCAAATACTTATTTTCCACCCTGATTTACGAATAAATTCTTTACAAATCCTACCATGTGGATTCATGGATTTTTTTTTTCACATTCTGTCTCTCACAGTTGAAGTGTACCTCTGGTGCAAATTACTGACCTCTGTCATCATTTTAGGAGGGGGAACTTGCACAATCGGTGGCTGACTAAATACTTTTTTGCCCCACTGTATATGGAAAAAATGTGGTACGTATTATTTATTAATATTATTAATGTTTATAAATAATATTTATTAAGTCTTATACCATTTACTCCTTTAAGTACCAATTTCTAATATGCAATATTGTAGGAGAAAATTGTGAATGCAGCCATTTTAAAGTATTTTTTTTCCATTTGTTTTTCATTTGAGAGAAAATCCATTAAAACTTGAACGTTATGTCAGCAGAGAGTAACTGGTTTCATTTGTAGTTGTCACACTGGTTGCTTTGAGTTCTCTCCAACAAGAGTCAGCGTTACTATTATTAATCATGACAGTTATGTTCCCCTCACTTTAAACAAAGCAGTTTAGGTTACCCAAACCAAATCACCGGTTTTCAAACAATCCTTAACAGAAAACCGCATAAAAACAAATAATGAATACATTGGATAGAGGATCTTGTTCTTCTGTATCGAAAATCTCTGACAACCCCGCAAAAAGATTTTATCCAAAAGAACACTCTAACAAAATAACTGTCAGGAGAAAAAAAAGGCATGTTTTATCCTGCATGTCGGTGCTTATATAACAATTAGGCGAACGTGACGTTAAAAATAAAATCATTAGAAACAACTAGAAAAGGCATAGATTTCCATTCCTCCAAGCTTTTTTCCACTGTGCTCCTGTGATGCTTGTATTCGATGCGCCAGTCGTTTAGCTGTTTCACATGGAGGGCTCTGTGTAGAACTTTTCTGCCCTCATCCTACCCACTGTAAAAATGATCTCACTTAGTCCCACATATAATTTTCTGTTAAAGATAGCACTGCTATAGGATCAGCAGTAGGATCAGTATCTGCAGATAACCCAGCTTAAGGTGTAGAACTTTGTTCTGAGAGAGAAAAAGTTCAACCGAACATCTTTGCTTTCTCTCTTCGTGCCACTCCAAAGGGCAGATCATACTTTCCTCCTCATCTTCCTTCCATTTGCCCCCAACAATCTTCAGACAAATACGAGCACACGTTGCCCTTTTCGCAGCTGCACAGCGCTATATTTTTTCCCCACCCCCCTGTGCCCTGTAGCCATCCATTCAGCACTACAGACTAGAGTACATGCACACCTCATTCCCCTACTGCCACCCCAACAGTTTCTCACTTCTCCCCTCTAACCATCTGACAATTATTTTTCACCAAGCTGACCTCTCATCAGCAGTATACAACTCCCTGTCTCTCATCTGGCTGCCCTCTACTTATTTTCAGTGAAGCTTAAAAGGGTGCGGAAAGCAACAATCTCACACATTGGCATGTATTTACACACTTCTTCCATCTTTTTCTGCCTCCGTGCTTCTCTGTTTCTTTTTTATTTCATGTTCGGTTTTGACACCTTTGCCTCACTTAACTTTCGTGATCTTAAAGCCACGCGGTGTAACCATGCCCTTAGCATTTAAGTTTGTCCTGACCTTTCTGTGTCCCTGAAAGTAATGTCTTGTATCCACATTAAATATCTCTTCAAGATGTGCACTAGAGCTCCTTTCCTTCTTCTCTCTGCTCTTGTTCTTACTACTTAATCCCATCTTTTTTAAAAAGCGGCACCTACACCCTCTTCCTTTCTCATGTCAGATACATGAGAGGACTGTAGAGAAGAGAGGATGGCAAGGATGTTGCTTAGACACATACGTTTGATATCTGAGAGACCACAGAGCAGAAATATAATGCTGCAGGCATGTTATGGCTCCACAGCATTTGTCAGACGCAATGAATCTGAGAATCTTTGCCATGGGGAATCTGGATACCAAAAAGCCAATTGCAAGATTTAACATGAAGCAGACTGGTACACAAACAAATTTACAGAATCACATGTGTAGATGAAAAATAATCCCCATCTATACGCGCATGCAACCATATGTACATGCTCACGATCACTAGAGGCAATATTTTTAACGAAATTTAATAAATGCAGACAGCTTTTTGTGAAATTGTTTTCTACTTACACAAACAGCCCCTCAGTCACAAATTACAAACAAAAATGAGATCTCTTCTCAATTCATTTCACATCACAAGGGGAATATGCAAATATAGCTGGGGGGCGGGGGCAAGTAGGAAAAGGGGAAATTGGATTAAAGACAGCATGAGGCAAGATGCTGACTATGAGACTGAGACAGGAAGAAAGACGAGGGTGGAGGAGAGAAAAAGAAAGAGTGCAGGAGACAGTTCTCTTACAAAATGGGCTGAGAAGAGGTGATTACCACAAACTGAATGCCACCCTTCCCACAAATACCCAAAGGAGCGGGAGAAACCACTTCAATATTCCCCATTCCAACTCACAAAGGAATGCACCACTTGCTCGATACTCCTCCTAACCCGTCAAATACCATTAACAGATTCCCACTCAGGTGTAAAGAAAGGGATTCTTCGGATGGGACAACCAAAAGGAAAAATTCTCCACCGCAAATCTAAAGTGACATCCTCTGTGGGGCAGCAAAAATCCTTTACAAGTGAAGCTGTAGAGGTCCCTCACTCCCTCTTCACAAAACAACACCACATAACCATTTTCTGTGAGTCATGAGTCATGGCCTACTTCCATTGCTTTTACTTTTTTTCTTATACTGCTGGTTTGATACATAGAAGCTATGTCAGAAAAATATCATTGTTTTCTCTGGGGATTTCTGCTCTACTGAATATAGTTTAGAAGGTAAATATTTCTCCAACATTAGCAGGGGATCTAGTCAAGGAGAAAGCAAGGATGCTTTGATTGGCCCCCGAGAAAGAACAAACTTCTTAAATAAACACAGCGATGCTACTGTGTGCTAAATGTGATGCAACACAGCTGAAGGACTAGTGTCAAAGCTTGTCCTGAAATCCTGACTGCGTGCCTTCGGTAAGGCTCAAATTTGATCCTAATTTGATCTATGTGCATACACTCGCCATACATAATGATGATGATGAGATGCACAAAATGCTTTGCTTGCACAGTTAAATACAGTTTGGAGCAAAGTATAATTAAATGAGAAGAGATTATGCAAAAAAATCTTTTCTGATTGTTTACTTTTACAAAACAGAAAGTAATTCCTAACTTTGCGGGTGTAATTAAAAAAGTAAGTGGTGTAATGAACCACGGCGCTACGATGGTGGTACGTAATACGAGGACATTTCTTCAGAAATCAGCAAGAGTAATAAACAAGTCCCAACTTGTTAAAAATGGAAGCAGTCAGACACGACAGTATGTTGGATTATTACATTAACTTTTGTTGCAGAAAATACCAATCACAGCGATGACTAATTATATGAGATGGGATCACAGCACTACATATCAGTAGGGTAATTTCAATCGAGTTCATGAGACTCAACAGCATTCCAGTTATGATCAATGGGTTTCCACCCGAAAAGATGTTGGTACTTTGTTAACGTGGCACAATGTGCGGCACTGTGTGGCAAAGCCAGAACAACAAAGCTATGTAGATTTGCTGCTGGTGCGAGAAGGAAAGAGCAGTGAATGATTTACCTTACAGTAACTCGTGCATATAAATGAACAGATAAACAACTAGGTATATAAGTTAAGCCTTAGCACTTCCCTGGGTTTCCCTGAGTGGAGATCACAAGTATCTCTGATTAATTGTAATCCGCACTACAAGTTCCCTACAAGTTCCCCAAGTGGGCTATTAGTGGGCTACTGACAAAAACCCTGTCATCATATTCCTGGATGACAAACAGCAGTTCCGAATTATATCCTGAAGTAAAAATTTTTTACATGATAATCTCAAATTAAAACAATATTCAACTTTAATCCAAGTAAAACATTTTCCCATCACTGCAAAAACTCAAGCAGAATGCTTAGTGTTCAAACATTTCATGTCGTAGACTCATGCATGGAGCAAAGGCTGAGTTTTTGGTAAGCGGATGCTCTTCTGGGTAAATATGTACGTGAGGATGGACCCCTGCTGAGAGTAATCAAGAAACACTGTTCCCCTAATCTGCAGTGTGCCAGAATAATTTATCCGAGATGCATTTTCATTATCATTTCATAAAATGAAAATGATCTCCATCCAGAGGAGCGCTATAGTCCTGGTTAAAAAACAAACAAACAAATGAATCACTGCAAGTATGCCTTACAACACATAGACTATCATGCGATCTGTGTACTGGTCATACACAGAGTACACTGAGTTTTTGCTTGCTCTTTGAAAATGCTATGAAGGAAGAACAATTACAAAAATGCTGGAGATTTCTTTGCTTTGACATCTGGGAAGGTGGAACTGTTACTGAAGGTAATACACGAGTATAAGGTGGTCAGGCTGGTGTAAGAACACAGACAGGCTGTTGTTCCAAAGAAAATGCAGTGACGTATTAGATCATGACCGAAAAATCCTCCACTGGCAAAGGAAAGCCGTGACATTGAGAAAGGAATACCTGCACAAGAAGGATGAAATCACAAAAGGTATCTGAGCCTAGCTTTAATGTTCTGGTTTATTTTTTATGACTGATAAGACCCAGTAAGGAAGCAATAGGTGTCATTATTTCCAGTAGTCTGTCTGCCCATCCAGACTAAAACAAAATCCCAACACTGCCAAAGTAAAACAGCAGCATTTTACACATTTTACAACAAAAAGGCTGTGGCATTGATGCAACCAGAGTGTCAAACTAGACTTTTTATCTCCTTTTTCAACAGCACTAATAACAGCTCTTCTGATGACTCTAATCATAAGGCAGTACCCACAGCAAATCCATTAACATAAGAAAGCCTTACACCAGTGTGATTAGTATTTCATGGCCACATTAACTAGTTAATGGACACATTCACTACACATTTAGAAAATCTGCATTCCCCCGCTAATTACAGAGAGTACTTATTGTCCCACATGGACTTTAACCTGTGTGTTCTTGGAATCATCCACCGAAGCGTGCATTAAGCTGTAAAAACAATAAATAAATCACACATCTAATCTGCGAGCAATGGCTTATGGTAGCAATGGGAATAGAAGTAGTGGTTAAAAATACAAGACGGAAACATCAGTAGTGTTGCTCAAAATGAACAGAGGCTTGATTTTTTCACGAGTACTGTTACAACCATATACAGGAACTGAGGCCATGCACAAACTTACAACAAGAGAGTGGAATCCCACATTGTTGCAGCTGCAACGAGCAACCTGCATCATTATAAAAGTAATGCAGAACTTTATCTTTGTACAGTTTGTTAAAATGCATTTTCAAGCTCTAGGATTTATCTCCATGGCCTTGTTTTTCAATTCAATTCAATTCAAATTTATTTATATAGCGCCAAATCACAACAGTCGCCTCAAGGCGCTTTATATTGTACAGTAGATCGCACAATAATAGATACAGAGGAAAAACCCAACAATCATATGACCCCCTATGAGCAGCACTTTGGCGACAGTGGGAAGGAAAAACTCCCTTTTAACAGGAAGAAACCTCCGGCAGAACCAGGCTCAGGGAGGGGCGGGGCCATCTGAGAATGCTGTTGATTATTTTTCCACATCACGGACATTTTCTTTCTTTCTTTTTAAGGTGAGCGTTAAATGTTCCTTCCTGGAATGCTGTTTGATCTGTTTATTAGACTGCTGTCTGACAGCTTTCTATTTGACATTCAGCAGGTGACCATCAGCGCCACGGATGGCTCAGTGCCACGGAGAGTTCAATAAGTAAAATAACTCAAGATGACACAACGCATGGGGCCTCATTAAAAATGTTGTTTTTGTGCCTGAGGTCAGTCTTCATGTGACTATCCAGCCTCATAATTGCACACAAACATATACAAAGAGAGAAACACAATTTAGAAAACATCTCACTCCTTCTTTCTCTAATGTCTCCAAGAGCACTCTCCTTTAACTTTGAGACACAGCACTAATTTGCTGCAGTACCAAAGCAGATCCTAATGCAAAACCACACGGGATATTAGGTGAAACCTCTAAAAATAAAAAATGGACTCATTCTATCAGAGATGTGTGTATGCAAGGATTGGGAGTGAGACGAGCAGAAGAAAGGCCTGTCCTCCCAGACTGCCGTCAGGATTCTGTCTGGCAAGCTGTAGTCACAGGATAAAGGACATGCCATGCCTTTGATCAGGAGAGGAGAGTTTTGCAGGTGAGAGAGGTAAAATGGAGGAAGATCTGAATATCTGTCAGACTGGAGCGGCTGAATTCTGTTACGCATCAGATTTCTGACTGTTTTTGCTTGTTCTGGGGGGGAATAAAAAAAACTGCAGACACCCTTTACAAGAATGTGTCCCAATCAGCCATGCAATTACCATCCAGAACATGCTGTGCAATGAAGCAGCAGCAGGCAATTCAAATGAAAACAGTGCAAACTGTTTCCTGCTCACTGTGCAGCTCAATTACAAAGCAAATCAATTTGATCCCCTTATTTTATTTTATTTTTTTTACTTGTTTTTAAGCTCGACGGTAAACTTTTGGAGCAGCAAAACAGAACTCGAATATCTGATGCACACACGACTTTCACCTTCCCTCCGATATTTGAAAGGTTTCCTGACTGTAGCAGAGCTTCTTCAAATCCCTGGGACTAGAGAGTGAATGAGAGGAGGATTAGAGGGGTAATGTGAGTAGATGAGAGAGTGAGGGTCGCTGTGATTTGCCACTCTGCAAGGATTAGCTCGGAAAACATCTTCACAGTCACAAACTATGTCAATCAAGGATGTGATTCAGTCAGTTTAAAAAAAATTAAGTAAAATAAATCTTTAACCTAAAAAATACTCTTCTTCTCGTTGCCACAAGTGTGCCCCATATCGCTCACCATTATTTAAATATCGTATCCATATCAAAATAACTGGAAGAGCCATCTAACAATGTCTCCACTGAGTGTGTCACTAATGGGGATTCTGGATGTATAGATGCCATGTGGCACACCTGTGGAATAAGCCTATAGGCTGCAGCTACACCTACCGCCCTGAATGAATGCACTCCAGATGTCAGGCCTATTCAGGGGGCTCCTCTGATGAGGGGTGAGCGGGTCCAGATGGCGGCACAGTTTTACCATGTGCTTATAATGTGCAAGCATTCCGTTTAAATAGGGCATTATCACCACAATGGAAATAATTACAGTCAACAGAAAGGGGGGTGGGAGAGAAACATGGCCTAAGTTTAGCGCCGATTAACAGAAGAATAATCAACGCACCTCTTTTATCTTGAATCTTTACAGTGAGCTCCACGAACGGCTCTGCCTCCCTATCCAGCCTCCTGGTTATTGTGATATCTCCGCTGTCGCGGCCCACGCTGACCGGAGAGCTCTCTGACTCCGGGTAAATCAACTCGTAGCTGGCTGATTGAAATCTGGTGGGACTCAAGCTCGTTATGACCGAGCCGATGCTGGCGTCTTCGGACACGTTAAGAGAAACCACGGAGCCAGGGTCAAGTAATGCCCTCGGCGAACGCCCTGCCCTCGCTGTCCCCGCTAATTCAGCAGGACGCGTCGCCCACCGCTGTGGAGCGACAGTAACCAACACAGCCTTACTGGTCAGAGGGGGCCATCCGTGGTCTCTGGCATAAACGCAGAATTTGACTTTAGAAGGGAGCCCCAGGATTGAGTCGACCAGTAAAACTTCGCCTGTTTTCGGGACAACATAGAAACTGCCATTTTGGGGGACAGAGATATACGTCAACTCTGCGTTTTTTCCGCTGTCTGCGTCGACAGCCTCCAGCCTGTAAACTACACTACGGAGGGCAGTGGTGTCATGTAAACTTATGTGAATGTTGTCTGCACTGCGAAAAGTCGGTTTGTGATCGTTGGTATCCAAAACGTCCACTTTTACCGACGCAACATCGAAGACGATAGACCCAGGTGCGCAGGTCTGGCAGCACAGACCTAAGCTCAGCAGGTATTCTGAGCGAGTCTCTCTGTCTAAAACCCTGGAAGTTCTGAGCAATACACTTCCCCGCTTGTGGTGAGCGAAGGCTCGGAAAGCTTCACTGCCGTTTCCATACAGTTTGAAGTGCGTTCCGGAGACCGGGCACCATTTTTGCGCGGTGATGCGCCTCACCGGAATAATCAGTCCGTTTACTTTAGAACACGGCGGTGAGTTCTCAAAAACATGCCCGTGGAAGAAAGGCAGTCGCTCCTGTGCTTCATATCCAGCAGCTGGCGTCAGAAGGCAGCATAACAAAACACCCCAAATCATGTTGGTGGCAAGTTATGTACCCCCGAGTGTCTCAGAGGGGTTGGTAGGAAATCCTTAAAAAAGAAAGGAAACACACTTGAGAAACATTTCCTTCATAGCCATCCACGGTGCGGTCCTTCCAGGAGAGCCCTCTGAACTTTAAGCTGTTTCATCCTGGGAGATCCGCCTTTCGGCTCCATGTAACACGGCAGCGTGCAGGCAGCCCACAGCGCTGCAGGCAGTTTGTTGTGTTCGCACCCAGCGTTCAGCACTAGAGCACCGGACAGCGCCAAGCGCGGGGGCGTGGCGGCGCACGGGGACGGAGCTCCTCGGTGCACCCCACCCTGTGTGATGGTCAGGAGGGTCTCTGCCTCAAACCTCTGCACGGCGGCACAGCGTGAGCACGCGCAGCCGTCCGAGCGGTGTGCCACATAAATCCGCTCTCTCGACTGAAGGATAATCACTCGTGCTTCCTGTCCAGAGAAAGTCGATAGAAAGCAGATCCACCATTTCCCTAGACGCTAAATAAACAGCGGGCTTCAAACACGGCAGTTAGAGGTGCCTTGCTCGAGAACACTGGCGCACAAGTTATGAGGAATTATCCATGCAGCACTCCCATGTGTTCAGTCCGTTCACAAGTCTTCTCTGAACTTTAGATTACTCTTCTTATCAGGCATTACATTTCTGAGCTGCTCGCACTCATGGCGCAGAGAGACAAAATAAACTGAAAATGCACCAATATGAATGCAAATCCGAGGATCTGGGCTGTTAAACTGTGTAAACATGACTGCTTTACGACGGGCTGTGCTGAGTAGCGTCTTTGCCTCTAGCGTTATGGCGTTATGCACACCAGAGTTCAAATTAAGACTGTCACCCTGATTGCTCTTCCTTTCCCTCCCCACTCTGCTGGTGTGCCACGCACCCACATCGCTCTAAACCTAATCTGTAGGGGTCTACTGCTAATTCTCACAACTCCCCTCACCTCTCTGTAAGTGGAGAGTCAGAAGAGTAAACACTGTATGAAGCTTTGAGTTGTCGGAAAGATAAGAAAATAATGGGCTAGAGAGCAAGCTCTGTTGAGCTTGTCTCCCATGTCATGTCAGCCTTTTACCTTGAAATGCACGCAGATCAATATTTATATGCCTTGGGGGTGTGATGTTACGCTGGGTATGTAATTCAATGCCATGCATTGCTTCTATGCTCATGCTCTTGCCAGAATCTGTATTCAGTTTGAAAATTCATCAAAGCTCCCGCTGAAAGATTCTTATCAATTCAAAACCACAATCCATCATAGCAATTTTAGCCAAATCCACTCTACACTAAACTGTTCTTTTCAGGCAATAACTCTGGTAACTGGCAGCGAGCCTCCAGACAATTCTGAATCACAGCCTGCAGCTGGAGCACAAAGCTCATATTGGTTGCTTGTTGTATTCCTTTATGTGGCACCAGCTCTAGGCTCTAGGCTGTGTCACCAGGACACGTGAGCCATCCCACACTCTCGCTGGTGTTTTTACAATCTCTGACCACAGGAGGGAAAGGCATATCAAAACGTGTCCACCAAAATAACCCCAGAGCATTCTATGACAGGGAGCCCATTGATGGGAAATGACCTCATGCAATATTATCAGTGTTTCCATTGAAGGTGAAATTGTGATACCTGAAACAGACACTGTCAGGGAGGACTCTGTGCGCTCTGTTGAGCTCGGCAACTTTTCTTTGAACTTCCTAAGTGCTTCATGAATGCAAATCAAATCCTGTCTTTTATCATGTTGTCTCACATGGTGAAATTCACCGTGACTGCCAGCATGGGAGATAGTGTAGCAGAGGCTAATTCAATCACCGGGGCCAGGCCAGAGTGTGAGGGATAGTTTACTTGAGGGTTGCGGCAGTTATCTACAGAGATGAAACGCCAACATACAACACATCAAAACAACAAAGCTGTAATGAATTTAAAAAAATAAAAATAATGAAACTGTCTCATTATCCCTCTACTCTAACAGATAACTCAGAGCTGCAGGGTATTTCCAAAAAAAGAAAGAAAGAAAAAACTCATGCTGAAGAAAGCAGCAAGTGAACATTAGAAAGCTTCATGCTTACTTAATGAATAATTGACCAAATCTATTCCCGTCATTCAAATAGAGGCAGACATAGCTTTTGAAGGCAAAGTTTGCAGCCTAGCATTTCAAATACTCCTCAGAGACAAATGAAGGATAGGACTGAAGGAAAGGCATATGTTCTATAAATTGATGTCAATGTCTGTCATTCTTCTGGCAAAAATGGGCTCAAAACATCCTGAAAAGATGAAAGTTAGTGTTAAGAGGATTTAGTACAAACATCAGTTAACAGGCAGTTAGGGCCCAACATGAAATAGAGTAGGCTGATGTTTTTAAAAACGAGCCATTCAGCAAAAGTAGATGAAATAATTGCCTTAAACAGGCAGGTTTATTAAAAGGAACGGCAGGACATTTACAATGGATGACTAAGCATTCAGCTCTCAGGTTACTAATCGCTAGTGAACGTTTATGGGGAACATTTATGTAAACTCTCCCCCCACTAGTTTTCCTGGAAAAGCTGCAAAGAGCCTTTTCTGGAAACACAATGATGCCCGACAGGAGCAGCATGGTGTGCTCTGTAGCACCGTTCGTTTAAGTGTTCCTGTGTATATGGTACCCTAAGGACATTTTCCCTCATCACAACCTGAAGGCAAAAAAGCAGTTAAAAGAGCTGAATAAATATAAAAACATTTCACTTATGTGTTAGGTACAGCTAATTAGATATGATCTGTGATCCCCTTGTGGCTTCTACCTATTAGTGTAGGATTTAAGCTCGGCAGTAGAAACCATAACTGTTTATTAACACAGATATTAATTATGGGGAAACGTGAGCGATCAAGTTCAGATGGTATCTTCGCCAATAATAGTACTGGAAGTTTTGAAAATGACAAATAAAAAAATCATACTAAAAAAACAACCAAACCAAACCATCTCATTACCGACTGTCTATTCTGAGCCTTTTAACTCAGAACAGTATACCCCCTAAAAGCTGACGCTCATTCACAGGATGACTGAATAAGTTTAATAAAATGAGTACAACAGCAGCCACTTTGAAGGAAAAAGCCCCAAATAATCTATTGATTAATGCAAGGCTTGTTTTGGTAGAAAAAGGAGGGGGAAAACGAGCCACTTCAGGGCCACATCATGTCTGTGGAGACATTTTATTATATCTACATTCTGATTAGTGGGGCCTAGGGCTTTCTCGGTGATTAGCGCACTAAGAAATAATCACTGAGTTGAACAGTATCTCCTTGTAGCCCGGAACAATCACGACTTTTTATTAGCACATTAAAAGATTTCTCACATCACGAAAAGACACAGGAGATAGTGACTGCAAAATAAAAGAAAAAAGAAAATGAGCACTGCTGCTCAATAGTCCCTCTCACTCTGCCGGACTAAAAGGTGAAATTTTTAAGAGGCAGTGGTGATGTTCTCTTTGAAATGCAGTTTGGAGAGTGAGAACATTACCTCGGATGAACACTGAAGCTCCACAGTTCTTTTTCTCAGTTAATTATCCCAGCAGGCCCCCGACATTAGGCAGGTTTCCATTACTCGACCAGTTCAAGGTAATGAACTGATGGTGTACATTCAATAATGTGCTATTTATGAAGCTGAGAGGATTATGAGCGACCCATTGGGGAAAATATGAAAATACTGCAGGCTTCACGAGGAGAGGAGGATAATAACTTCGTCAGACACGGTGTTCCTGTAGCATCTTCCATTTGATTTACAAATGAGCCCAAAACCAAAAGCTTGCCACCCCCTCATTATCTGTGGTCGGACTAGAGGGTCCAGCCCTCTAATCTTCCACCTCGAACTCTGTGAAAACAGAAAAGACTAGCTGTATTTTCTCCGGTGCGTTAAATCACGAGCTCTATTGTTTCTTTCTTTTTAATTTTTTCTTCAGTGTAACAACGTTAAGTGGGGTCTTAATAAGAGTGGCTCTAAATGGACATTGTACCCATACATCACACGATATTACCTTCCAAAAGAAGGTCCCTTACCCAGGCAGAGGCCCTGCGGTTCATCATGCCTGTTGTCCAGGGGGAAGAAACGTTATAAAGTCAGTTTAGGAGCTGTTTTCCAGCAGGAACTATCATTTAATAAATAATGAGAGAGACTTTCTGCAGCTGTTAGAACATAAATTTCAGCACTATTTTACAACATGCAGGCTAAAAAACAAAACCCTGGCTGTACAGGTTTTTTACATTCTATATGTGTGTGTTAGCTTAAAGTTGACTGTATATCTGAATGGCTAGTGTGAGCATTTTTCCACCCGTGAGTAGTTGAAAAGCACAGTTTGACATTTTTGTTTTTTGTTAACATTAAAACAAATGAGTATGCTAGCATACCCAGGTACGAATATGGATGCTTTTCGTCTCGGATGCCGTAAATCGTCCTTTTCTTTCTTGTTTGTTCTATATCCCTCCAACTATCCATCTTTTCAGCCTTCTGCACATTTTCAATGAGGCAGTAATGTCAACTGACATCCCCCATTACTGTTCATTTCGAAGCTACAGTTTGCTCAGTCACAGTGAAAGGCCTAAGGCGCCCCCATCTGTGTTTTCAGAGTGCTGCAACGTGGTCAACAGTCCTGCACTCAACGACTGTAAGCGAAGCAAGTGTAAAATTAGTAAGAAAAATCCTGACAGACACTTCAAAAGTTCAAACTGAGCTGAGGGGTAAGAAACTACATATCACCACTATAAACTGTACAAATTAAAAAAACTACTGACTGGATTAGAATCTAAACTAAAGTAAGATCCTGAGGAGATATACTTGTAATAAAATGAAACCCGTTAAAAAGTGGAGAAAGCAATGAAGCAACAAACTTCAAAAGGCTTGGGGAAATAGCTGACACCACTTACACACGAGCTGCATGTGCACAGCAGCTAATTTAAGTTCTTTGATTAATTGCAGTCCTTTACAATATTAAAATATTTTTTCTGGCACAAAACAATCAAGTCGTTTAACAGTAAAAAGCCAGTTTAATTGCAGAATATATTGACAGTACAATACAGCAATAAAAAAAACTGCCATAATGCTTCTATTTTTACATGACTTACACAGCTGCTGCTCAGCTCGTCAAACAGAACAGCAACAGGGCACAGTACAGTAACAATGACAATGACACGACATACAGACAGGCTCACAGAGCACTGCACCCGTCATTCTCCACGGGCTAGGGATGTGTTAATTAAGAAATGTACAATATAATAATAAACATAAACCAAGAACCGAGACACAGAGCATTCGATGACTGGGTTTGAAAGGGACTGGTTGTCACACAGGGAGAAGAAAGCACAGCCACCAAAACAAAAATAAAAACTAAAAAATATGGATTACTTTGCATGTATGCACTTCATACATAACGTTAAATGACTTGACATTGTCCATGATCTCTCATTACTCTGTCTGGCCTTCATTTACCACATTATATCCTCTTTATTACTTGTGCCTTATTTCACGTATTACATGAGCGCCGGTGTATTTCAATACAGAGCTTCAATGTGTCCTCCCTCGCTACCGAAGGATCCTAGGACCAGACCTGTCGTCTGTTACTGTCTTGCGGAGCTTCACCCCCCGGCGTATAGATACCAGCATATCTATGTCCTCCTGACTGACAGAGGACGCCCCCTGAGGCGCAAACTGAGCGGGATCCCCTGACAGTGAGCTAGGGAAGGGGAACTGACCCTCACCGAGGGCGTGGGCGCTGGCTGCCAGCTCTCCTATCTTCTCCACCAGGCTGTGGCGGTTGGCAGCGAGCATAGGGTCCTCCTCAACACTTTGAGCAGCCATGCCGAGGGCCTGCTGTTCGTAAACAGTCCTGTCCGCCCCTCCTCCACAGCCCCAAGATGTGTCAGGGAGGCTCATCCGCTTTGGAGGAGCCCTCATATTGTCACTAGCTGATAGGTCATCACCATACAGAAACTCCTCACTGCCTGCAGAGTGATGAGACGGGCTAGTGTAACCCGGGGAGTTTGGCACTGTTGGGGTTTTAACTGGCACGATGGGAGGCCGGATGGGAATGGGGCCAGATGTAGACGGCGTGCGTCTCACGCCAGTCTTGGAGGATGGCGTCCGGCGTATAGTGGCTGTCCCTGAAGCAATAGCTCCAGCGCCGCTTCCCCCAGCGCCATTTGGAGTTCCCTGAACAGTCTTACCTGCAGGCAGACCCGCTGTACTTGCAGGTCTCTTAGTTTGGATCATGCGGCGGTAGCTCTGCGCGATGTTACTATGACGAGGGATGGTGGAGGATTTGTCAAAGTCCACCTGCCCTTCACTGTCAGCATCTCCATTAAGAGAGTAGCACTCATAATCAGAACCTAGAAATCACAGCAAGTCATGAGAATCCATTTTTCCCCCACACTGAATATTCAATAGTTCATAGAGCAGTTGTTTTGGAGGGTTAATTAGCAGGTGCTTCATTACATAGCAATTCACAGTAATCAAACTGGAGTTTAAGGCAACACGTACAGCACTATTCAAATCACACACGTGCAATGATTGAAACACAACAGTTAAATTCATGAATAGTGTGCTGTATGTGGATATCATGTGTGTTTAATCAGGCAGGAGTGTGTGGCTCTTCAGGGATGACTGTTACCTTGACTGGGTATGGTGTCCTCGGAGCAGGAGGGGGTGTTGGTCTGGGTGCTATAGCCACTGGAGTACTGCAGAGAGTCTCTGCTGCTCTTTTGCTGCTCCATGCTCAAGCCCCTGGTTAGAACCATGGCTAGAGTACTGGCTGCTGGAGAGAGGGGCTCACCAAGCTTAACACACATATACAGAGATACAGACAGGCAGGAAATACATAAAGATTAGGACACATTTACATTTTCATCACACTGCAATCCCTACAGCATACAAATTGATATACTGGCATTTATTTTTTCACTCCTTTTTACCTTGGCTGCAATGGTTCCTGGGCCACTTCTCACCCTGTGTGGCTCATCAGCTTGCATTCCAGAATACCCCTGTGGACTGGGCGGAGCCTCCAGTTCTCTCATCTTATCCACAGACTCCCTCCTACGCTGTGGGGTGCTGGCCAACGACGGTTCGCAGGAACTCGATTTGGCCCAGTCCTGCAACAGCAGACTGAATAATGAGACCGTCTTGCAACAGTGCATCTCCAGTGTTTCACTGGAAGTTGTGCAGTAAAACATGGAAGCTGTTGATTTGGCTTATAAACTGGTTAGATGCATGGTAGATATGAATAGAGCACAGCAGGGCGTGCAGTTTAGCACATCTTTTTTGTGGAAACATTGGAAAACTGAGCTTGATGAGCAACAGCAAAACAATGATTGTGAGGTTATTCTACGGAATGCGAAATCTGTGAAGGCAACAAAACACAAGAAGCAAAGAAGCAACAAAGTCTCAAAAGAGAACCCAAAGCAAAATTTGCAAATGAAAACAAACCTTCCAGCTAGGAACCTTTGATGTGGGTGAGGGAGTGTTGGATCCAGGGGAGTGGTTAAATGTGGGGGACGCAGGAAGTATAACAGATAGAGGCCTGATGGTGCCAGTGTGTGAGAAAGCAGGGCGGAAGGTGCCGAAGGATGAGCATGAGCCAAACTGCGGAATGGACAGACAGGTCTGAGTAAGAGTGCTCAACATCGGCGAGTAGTCCACGTTATACCTTACAGCGGCTGTCGTTAAAGGCTCACGGGCCTCTTTAAGCTATAGATAAAAATGATTGAAATGCACAGCACATCAGCGTGCAAGTGCATACATCTGCTAGTGCGCGTGTGCGCGTACAGCAAAGCAAGTACGCTGGTAAGAGATGCATGCAGTACTAACCGCTGTAGGAGAGTTGCACTCGCTGACAGACTGGCAGGTTTCTGAAGCCTCAGAGGAGGCTGAGCTTGTTGATTTCTGGGAAAGGAAAGATGGAGTAAAGAACAGTGGAGATGGAGAGGAAATGGGGAGAAAAAGTTAGATGTGAGAGATGCATAGGAAGATGGTGAGAGCTGGAGAAGAGTGTTGATGAGCTTTAGAAGGAGGGATTTTTTTCTCTCTGAGGGGATCTATATTCTATAGCCTAGATTGAAAATAAAGTAGCCTGTAAGATCATTTATTCAGAAAAAGAACGTTGCATCAGTTGGTGTGTTGCTGAGTGTGTTCTCTACACTGCAATCTGTTCAGACTGTGAGAGTCTGAACAACTTTATCAGTCCAGTGGGATAAAAATTCAACATTTGCAACTGATAGAGATCTATTGCAAAAAAAAAAAGAGCTCAAACTCTTATGGTGGCTTCATGTGTGAAATACAAAAACATGGAAAAACTCTATGGTTTTCAATTCAGATACAGCAGACGGAGTGTGATTGTGGTTAAAAAGAGAGAATTATTGTAGATCTGCATTGACAAGAAAGTGGTGTTGTTGCCGTGTCCTCCTGTCCTGATGTTTTACTGCCAGAGAAATCTCTGGAGATAACAAGTCTGCTTTATTCCTGATTTTGCTGCAACAAAAAAACCCAAAACATTTTCCCTCCTGATAAAAGGAAAAAAAAATATCATAGCTGAGACTGCTACCTGGCTTGTGATATCAGAGGGCATGGGTGATGGAGGCTTTGAATGGGTGTTGGCGTCTTGGGAGACAAAGCCCGAGTCATGGGAGGAGACGCTGCTCAGCCGATGGGCTCCTGAGGAGGGCATCTGGAGGAGACTGTTGACAGGAAATCGCATCGGTGTAAAATTCAGCATTTAGTATGCATTCTAATCAGGATTAATATTATCACATTTATGGTTTTGTAAATTACACAGAAAATAGTAAAAAGAATAAAAGGCTTGTGAAAAATTAATCACAAAAGCTGTGATCATGAAGGCTGTGTTGTGTGAGAAATCTAAATGATTCCATTCTTCTAATTCTGGTCCATCAAAGAGCATTAAAAAGTTATCATTTCTTTGATTCTTCTTCCTTTCTGAGCATTAACAGCAGTCTTTGTGCTTTCTGTCTGCTGCTCTGTCATTTTCACTCTGCGCCGCTTCTCTTTGTCACCCACGCATTTTGAAATGTGCAACTCGCACTTCTCACCTCCCCTCCCATACTCCCCTCCCACACCTCCTTCTTCCCCTCTCACTCTGGAATCCATCCGACATTAACATTTCTCGTTAATCTTCATTCTCTTGGATGAAGCTTAAGGAGGATTGCCAAAATAAATATGGCAAATTAAACACAATAAATCATTTAAAAGTAAAGCCTAGTCTTAAGCAGTCATTTTTCTCTCCTTTGAGTTTTTAATAAGCAAGCTTGTTTTTATTGTTTCCTATTAAAACCTTTGTCTCTTCATCATAATCTTTCATTTGAATGTGTGGCAATGTGTGGTGCTTAAGTTATTACCCTATAAAAGTAGCATCTCATTACTTCCCCAGTCCCCTTAATGATGACTTTCGACACCTCAGTATATATCAGTAAGGACCTGTTTTTTTCTCAAGGGTAGCTGCATAGGCAGAGACCATCCTCACTAACTTCTGATGCACACCCAGTCATTCCTCTCTATACTCAGGCCTGAAATATGACAGAAACCGCTCAGTGGAGAAAAGAGCTTCAAGGGTTAGTGCTAAAATAATAAAATCACGGGGAAAAGAGTCAATGTATAGAAGTCAGACTGAACTGAAAGACTGTTTCAGAAAAAGCTTACATGCTGGTGGTGCAAGCATCTGTTTTAAAATTAGCCAGCCAGGAATACCTGTAGCATACTAAGAATAGGACATGGCGTTAATTGGAACAAGTGTCAGGGAGGTTCTGCTCGGAGCTGTAGCACTAAATAAAAGTGAGAAGGTATGATATTCCTTCCTCTCAACATTAAAATGTGTTTGACCTAGAATGCCACATTTGTAGAGAAACTTTTGCGCTATCACCTTAAGTCAGATGAATATGTGGATTTTGGCTCTTGTGTAGGCTCACGGCTGTCAGCTGGTGATATTTGACAGCTTTAGACCTAATCTCGCTGTAAGAAGCTTGAGAACTACAAATATATGCCAGGAGCAAGAGCTGAGGAGCTTGCGAGATAGCGCTGCATGTCGACTGTCACTGCTAATCAGGCTGTGTAGTGAAGAAGACATGTCACAGGTACATTCATGGATTTATTGTAGTCTTTATTAATATGCTATTAAGCCGGCTGAAATGATTTTTTTAAAGTTTATAAAATATATTACAACCTAATGTACAACCAAAACCTTATATAATACTGGGCCTCTTCCAAATAATCCTGGATGTTTGACCTTCACAGTACGGTATTATGCAGGTTTCATACACAGGCTCTTTGAGTTTGACACTTGAAGAAAAATGTTTTCCTGAGCTCATCTAAAACAAGAATGTAAAGCATGTACTTGCAAGCATGATTTGAAAATTATGGCTTGGAGATTTATTTCATATTCATAGAATCTGGGTTGTTCATTTTAAAAGAGGAGACGTCAACGTCATCCTACAATTTTCTAACCACTTAAATAGAAAACAGCATGATTTGTAACTCAAAACAGAGGACACCTTTTATCTCATTCTGGATGTCTGGATGTGGCTCTTTCATACAAAAGACTGCAACGTGCAACAAGTGGTGAGTGTTTGAATAATATACCTGCACATACTGCTCTTCCTGGAACCTGTGCTACTGGGGGAAGAAGGAGGGGTCTGGTAGGACCAGCTATAATCAGAACCTTTTAGGTCCCGGATCACCTGCAGGAACACAACCAAATGGGGATTTAGACATAGACAAGTCTCTTTTCAAATATGGGAAAAAAAGACGAGAACCAACAAGATAAATACACAAGCTGCCGAGAAGTAAAGGTTAATTAAAATTGAGTTAATTGCAGCTCAAGCGCCCTTTCCAGGTGTGAACTGATAACTATTTGTTACTCTATTGGGTATTTATAGCAGGTGGATGGAGCTATGAAACAACAAGTTGCTTATTTTAGCCGTCGGATTACAAAAAATATCAAAATCTCTCCGCTCATAATAAGAAACACAGACATTTTTAACCTTTGTACTGAAACCACACACGGCAAATTAAATTCTGCTTCAAATAACTTTGCCACCACTGTGAGGAAATAAGCATGTCAGTGGCACTGGAAGAATTTGTAGTATTACACTCCTGTTACCTGCTCACTAGCTGGTGGCAGCTTGTGCGGGTCTTCAGTCAGCAAAGTGAGGTCATCAACAATGGCTTGTAAATGTGTTATTTCTCCCAGCATGGCAATCTCTATATTCTGCAGGGAAAACAGTATTGATCAAATTAAACAGCTACCACATCAACAGGACGCAGCAAAGATATTTCACAGTGTATGTCGGTGTTCTTTACACGCACAAGCTTCCATACTAAAAAGGCTTAATGTCCCTTACCACCACAGGCTGAAGCAAGTTGATGAATGAACAGTAGCGTCCCCTCTCCTCCAGGAGAGCTCTGCGCACTGCCTGCTTCTCCGTCTCCTCCATCAGCAGGTACAAATCGCTGACATCCTGCATGGCGCTGTCCAGCTGGGGGCGCAGATTACCGCGGCCTGCGCAAGGCGAAGGCAAAGGGTGCAAAGACACAAAAAGGCAGGAAGGACAGAGCCAGGGAGGACAGAGGTGAGGGGAGTTGAGTAAATAAAGAAGGAGAGGAGAAGGAATGAAAACAGATTAAGATTTGGACGGGAGGTTACAAAAGTGACAGGAAGTGTCCGCAGTGCACGAGGGGGAGGAAGAGAGGAAAAGATGAGAGATGATTAAAACAAATAATGATAAGCTGCTGTGTACTAAAGGTCAACACACTTAAAAACATTACACCAGAATGGATAATGACCACAGGAATGAGAGGACACTGAAACATGTCATCAATCAGTGCAGCTGGAGATGATTTGCAGACCCTGAAATGGATGAGATTGGAAAAACACTACTGTATGGAAGGTCATTCAATACTGCATGCCACAGTGATACTTTATGATAGATACAGGAAGTCTAAGCAACGAAAGAAGGATGAGATGAAGATGAAAACGAGTATTAGGATGACACACAATTTGCTGTGATTGCATGATGTACACATACACTGCCAGTCATTTTGAACACTCTACAGTGTGCTGAGTTTTAGCACATAGAAAATACTGTTCTACTTACAAAATATAATGAACTAAAAGGGCGTGAGCAGATCTAAATTAGTATCACTCTATGCTGGCAATCGCCTTGATGAAAAACATTAACAAGCAGAGCGCTGTAGATTATTCTTACAGCTGTCCATATCTTTAATACGTTCAGCTTAATGAGCTACGCTTTCAGCGCACCTGTATTTAATAAGGCACTAATTAACTGAGTCCCAAAAGGACGTGATTTATAGATCCTTGCAACAGAAGCTGTATTCACAAAGATGCAGGACAATACTTGCAGCATCAAACCCCACATAGGGAGCGATTTAGGAAAATTCTCAAATCAGGAAGCGATAGCAACTTTTACCGCAATGCCACGTATGACATATTTTTTAAAAGGTGCAGCTTGACTGAATTCAGTCTCTATCTGACCTGCTAAATATCTGACCTACTTTCAGACCTACTTGCACAACATGTGTCTGCTGTGCTTGTTTGTTTCCCATGTAAGTAATTTTAGTATTTAATCATTTTTCAACATCAGACTGTGGAATCAATGTAACTGTCTGGGCAAGAGCCTGCAGATGGACCGTAGAGACAGGCTGAAGTCATCACTGTTGCACTGTTTAGCTTTTTTGTCAAGTATTACAGAGTTATGCATTACCTTACTCTCCATATCTGGAAAATATCTGGATTTGTTTTGTTTTTGCGCTATTTTATTCCCTGCTTAAGAAATATTCGTGTCTCCTCTCCGTTTTTCACCTTAGTAGCAGACGCTGGTGTTAAATTGATTTGTAAATAATAAATGGGAACTACTCCATCTTTTAACCACAAATGTTAAGACAGATGGTGTTTTCTTTGACTGGCAGGTTTACGTAAAGATGGGTTTAAGCCTTGAAACTAATATGTGAAGTTCTTATTTGTAGCAGCAAACATACCTAGAAGCTCTACAGCCAGGGATAAACGGCAGACAAAAACATTGAGGAGGGTTTCAGTTAGAGGGAGGGAGGAGAGGAAAGAAAGAAGAACAGGCAGCGTTAGCTGTTTTAAATCAGGGCATAATGCATGTTTATGACTAGCCTGTACCACTGCTACATTAAAATACTGTATGAAAATAGGAGTTTAATTACAGCCAGCAGCGGGGATAACGCAAGCACAGCCAGGAAAGAAGTTAATTTCTTTGATTTATAGGGTAAACTATCCAAAGTTGGAAAGGAGCCTCTGAAATTGTGCCAAGCATTTTGACTTGAGAGACTTATCCTTTCACAATCTACCCTCTAGATGGTGCTATTTTACTGCTAGTGCAGCGACCAGTCGCAGACTTCATTAATTAAAATCCGTATAATACTAATTAATATATCACGAGAGAGTTACTAACCTTTTCTTGCTTTTTTCTGGAGTTTTATGGTATCAAGTGACTTTCTTTTGATTTCCTGACGAGATCTCTTGTATTCTTTGGCAAGCATGTGAAGACAAAGGAAGTATAAATTTCCATACAATACACATTGTGCAATTAATATCTTTTATATTGCTGTAGTTATTCACCTTTGGCATGGTCTTTGTCCAGCTGGTTAGCCGTCTTCTTCCATTCCTCTATCCTGTCCTGGAGTGGCGTAACCAGGCCTTCCATAAGAGCACTGCAGCAACAAGAAGAGACAATATTCAAGAGAATGAAGGGTATAACAAATAGGTTTATTTCCACAGCATAGCAAAGAGTAACAAAATAAGAGAAAGGTCACCATGGATGGAGAACATAATAATCCCCTCAGGACAGGCGAAGAGAGAAAATTGCAATGGAGCAAATAAAAACAAAAGTGACACTTACTTGGTGAAGTGGCGTAATTTTGCCTCAATGCTACGGTGTCGCATACACATCCTTGTCAGAGCTGAGCCAATGTCCCTGGTAGCACCTTGTAAACACAATATGAAAAATAGAAATGTCATCTACGATATCGGAGCTCGGCAATAGAAATTTAGACCTAGAAGACCCAGAAAAAATGATTTTCTATAAGAGGGCTATACAGATATGGAGTGCTTTGAAAGGCCTGAGACTCTCTTGTCAAATGGACTCATCAGCTTTTATTCCTCCCTCTTTCAGCTGGAGAGGCATTTTTAGTTGCAGCCACTAGATGGACATATGTTGACCGTAAAGGCAGGGCGTGCAAATGTCACATTTGTTTGGGGAAAGCAAACGTTCCAGAGTGACCGTAAAATAAAACCCTGTGCTATCTTCTTCCCTCCTGACAAAAACACGTATTTTTCCTGTTGACACTTTAACGTCGCCGTGTGGTAATCTCCCCACACTGAGTAAATAACGGCTTGTGTGAATTTGTTACTGTACTTTTCCTCTCTGCTGAAGTGTGATTAAATGAGGTTTTAAGCCCCCAAAGCTCAGGATGGTCCACTGTGTCACTGATGGTTCATAGGCCAGTGTAATATATGGCAGCACTGATCCTGTTGTAATCTGGGCCACATAAGGCTAATCTCAGGGTCTCTCACCACAAACACACACACGCGCAGACACAGACGCACACAAGGAAAGAGAGAAGACACCTCTTATAGCAGACAGACCTCAGAGCTGAGGCATGTATGTGTGTTTGTGAATGATTGCTGGAGCGTATGTGCGGAGGTTTGTTTGTGTGAACGTATGGACAGGTGGTGTATTTTACCAACCCCCACACCCTTTCCGAAGTTCTCACCCCTTTCATCCTGGAGGAAAAAGGAGGGAACCATGTAAGGGGATATCCCTCTATTCTTCCCTGTCTGCTCTGCCTTTCCTGTTCTCTCTGTTTCCTAAACACCATTCATGCAGGGCAGGCAGCGTTAGGGAGAAACCAGCTCTAACCTTCACTACAAAGCCTGAAGGAAAGAGAAAATGAAACGCACGACTAATATAACTGGCCTAAAATGAGACTCTGTGTAAGAAATGCTCCAGATTGTCGTCCAGTGAGATCTGTGCTCTTTTCCAGATATCACATAAAGAAACTAGGTTACTGTCTCCTGCTGATAACATGTCAAACTGTCAGACAAAGACCAGCTGAGTCCAACATTTGGCTGTCAACTTCACTAACTGCTGTACTAGTTCAAAGAAACTCAGCAACAGATCTGGGCCCTGTATGCATTGCTCCTCTGAGTGAGAGGAGAGGTGAAAGGTCATCCAGCTGTAACACACAGAGGTATTCAACATCAGCAGGAAGTGATTTAGAAAAGACATGTGGAATCTATACGCTTTGCTCTAGATATAAGCAGAAAGTGGGGAGTCCAACCTATGTAGAGGATTCAGTCAGGTAAGAAACTTTGTTTACACCAGTTCATGATAACCAATGAGAAACTCAGACATGCACGTGATACACACACGCACTGATTTTGCCTTTCTCCTGCTAAAGCCATTACAGAAAGCACCCACAGCGGCATCTGACTTCCCAGATGGAAGAAGACTGGGCGATAGATGAATGAGGCACAAGAGAGTAATGTGGGTCCTGGTATCTCTAAAACAGACCGTCCCAATGTCACTATCAGCTGGAGTGAACTTTCAGCCCCCCACTCCTGTCCCATTCACACCTGCCAATTTCCCTCCTGCTCCCCACCTCTTCCCTCCTGTCTCCTCCCCTCCTTCTTCCCTTCCCAAAAGGGGATCAGCTGACAGCTACATCCTGGGGAGGTTCAGGGCTTCCTGACCATGTCCAAGAGCCATGCTGGCCTCTGGCCTTGACCGGATGGATAGTGACACGGTGATTCACTCCCGTAGCCCCCCTACAAAGGCTCACAGGCATGTGACAAATATATACAAGCTTAAGCCTGACTCGAAAGACAATTATTATGCAACACTTAGACTTCTGTCCTTCTTTCTATTTTCCTCCACAGCCAAAGACCTCTATGTGTTGTTTCATCCTTTTTCTTCCCCTGTTCATTTTGAGATTTGTGACATTTAAACTTCACTAGTCCAGATTCAGCATTTTCAACATGTGGTCCATAACAGTTTATGTAGCGAGAAAAAAAATGAGCTTCAGTAAAACTGATTCATCCACCCTGAAAATAATATTTCAACAAAAATGCTGAAATAATTTGATTACATGTTACAATACTTGATTTGCATATTGTTTATATCACACATATTTTCCTTGATGATTATTTGAATGTATAAAACTTTTATTTTATTTATTTCAGTTTGAACTTAAAAACATTGCTTCATGTTTATGTGGGCAAAGAATGATGTTTGGTCATTTCATGATATAATGTGGCAGCACAGAGTAAAACAAAGCAAGAACTTTCTCTTTCAGTCTGATTCATTCAACCTTTCCTGTTAAGAAATCTAACAGCCACCTCACTCATTTAAAAAAAAAACTAAAAAGTCAACCAGCACAAAAATGATGATTACCAAACTAAACCACTGTTTTAATTTTTAAGTCATATCATGATTCTTTGATATAGATATATCAATACTTGACGTTCTAGAAACATGCTAGCTGATGTGTGCAAGAACTGGAAAAGTGATTATTGAGCAGACCCCTGTGGCTTTAGGATCTGGGCCGACCTCATAGCAGACAGCCACACGTGCATGAATGAAGCAAAACACAGACCACTACGGGGGAAAACTGTTATGCAACAGAACCATATATCTTACAGCTTGGAGCAAACAACTGGGAGTAACTGAACAGTGGACAAATCTGTGGTTCATTACAGAAGCGCTGCAGTGTGTGCATCTGAAGCTCACGGCGCCTGGTTTAATATACAGGCTGAGCATAAATACAAACTGCCTCGAGATCTGCTACGTATGTTGAAAAAAACATGGGGCTGTTGGTGGGAAGGTCATGCCCCCATTGGTGGCTTTAAGCTCTGGTATCTGAGGCCAGACCAGAGTAGTCTAAGCGTTTACTGAGTGGTTCCATCCAGAGCTCTGGTTCTGATTAACTCCCCTGAATCCTTGGGGAAGGAGGAGCATTTTAATAGGCCTTCTTTATAGAGAGTTCTCCTGCCAGGAGTCGGGAGCCAGAGGCTAAACTGCCACAGGCCTAACTCCATGATGTCTTCAACATGGGAGCTAAACTTAAATATCTCTCTTATTCACCATCTAAACCCTAACGCTCAGCTCAGATTTCATTAGTGCTCAGACAAGCGAGCCTGAATGTCCTTCTGCTGGAATTAAGGCTGGATACGTTGACGCCGGCTTTCAAGTTGAATGCAGCTCACTTCTTCTCCATCTTGATTTCTGCCTTTTGTGTCAATAAAACACGTTTGTGTGGAATTTTTTCTAGACCCTCAAACAGCCTCTGCCAAGGCAAGGAAATTCCATCATCCGTGAGACAACTGTTATTCTTTGCATTGGCACCTTGGCCACTGTGCTGGCTGTGCCTCTCAGAGACAGTTAAGCCTCCTGCGTTTACCCTCCCTCACCCCTTTTAAGTGAGGCAGAGTGTGAACTGGCAGGGACACAGAGAAGGCCACTGATGGATGAAAGGCAGTGTGGGGTGAGACGGGAGGAGGTTGAAAGAGGGCACACACGGCGGAGGTGCTGGGCGGGTTTGGCCTGGAAGTGCTATAGTGTGGCAGGTGCAACAGGCCCTGACAGGACGACATCGTCCACAATAAGCCGAGAAATTAAAAAATGTAATGTTTGCATTACTGTCAAAATATTTCTGTAATTTGTGTAGTCATCTTCACTAGAACACTTTATATATATCTTTGAAGAAGAAAATGAGGAGGACCTGCTTTGATTTTGACAGCTTCACTTGTCTTCTTTAGCTGGTAGTTGAGCAAACATGAAACTGAGATTTCTGAAATCATAACCTGATTAAACATCAAACATTCACATCGTCAAGAGATTGCTTCAAAGCACAGCTTGAGCTCTTTTGGTGCAGCACAGTAGGAGCTGTCTGTATTATAAATAAAGCAGCATCTATTGCATATGCTGGTGAGGGAGCTGTGAGTTGTGAAGGAGGTAAGAGTGGCAGATAAAACAGCTGTATCTGTATGGATTATGAAACGAGAGTAGCGTACTGTACGCCTGCAGCAACAAAAGCTACAGATCTGTGTAATTTATGTTGCTTAAATATTGGACATGCAGTATCTGTGAGTTTATTCAATAATAAAGATGGTATTTGTCCACTGTATTCACAGTTAGAAGAGGGAAAAAACATAACAGCAAATCCAGGGTACAGATCCAAATGCTTTAGGATTAACACAGTGTGTTCTGTCTGTAGCAAAAATCAAAACGTCATTCCAAGCCTTTGTGTCACTTCCTTATACGTGGAATGCTTTTTATTAGTACAATACAACTAAAAGGCAGAGGAAACAGCCCCGGGATCAATTGTTTTAGTCTCTCACACACAGTCGAGCGCACACTCATCCCATTGTTGCCTGTCCAGACAGCACGCACAGCAAGTTTCACCTCTCAGACAGACCCCAGTGTTTCCTGATGTGGCGTAAACATGTTCTGGTGTGCATTAGAACAAGACTTTAAAGAGGAGGAGGAGGAAGTTATATTCCTCTGCTGGAGGAGCTTCCTGTTCAGGGGCATAAATGTTTCTAAAAATAATCACCACCCCTTGTCCAGATGCGCTTTTCATTAGAGATGGAAAAAAGGCCACAGGGAGAGAAAACAAGAAAAAGTACAGCAAAGGGAAGCAATCCACAAATGGCTGTCTTTGTCTCATGCCAGACAGGGATGTTTAAAGCTGAAGAAGATAGATGTGATGTCCCTTTATGCAAGAACAAATAAGCAATGATAGCCAAAGTTTGACAAATTTACTAAGCAGCGCTCTGTCAACAAATCTGCACCGATTCAATCAGACGACTCAAGTGCTCCTGTTTTACAGGCTCAGCAATTTTCTTTATCTTAGCTCACCCGAGTCTGTCCGGCCTTGCCCCACCTATGTAAATGCTACTCTGCTCATTTGCAAACAGTCCTGCAAACAATGCAGACAATACTGCTGGTCCTTCTGCTGCTGCTACCTCCATCTGAGTCTCTGAGCCTGAAGTTATCTTGAGCAGCAGTTTATTATATTAGCCACTCTGCCCTACGTGTCAAATATAAAAGCTTGAATAGAATAACAGTTTAGCGGAACAGTAATTAGATATCCATCCAAATCATTGGGGTTCATTATGTTAGCCTTGTGAACGTCTTGATCTGGTGTAAACGTGTTCACAACACATCACCCAGTAATTTTTGGGCCACTTCAATCTTGACCGATGTGTTTAACGGACCAATAATAGCAAACATGTGATCTGATCTGTCATCCTACATTTTCATTTCTTTGAAATTGTATTCCTTTTAATCTCCTCTCTCGCATTCCTCCAGCAGCCTCTCTCATGCATTTCCCCACTCCTCTCCAGCTCCCTTCCAAAGCGGAGTTCGTGTTCAGGATGTAGCCGAACAGAGTGTTCCCCTCGTGTTTGTCTTCTTAGTTTGGTATTCGACCTCAGAATTAAAGCTACGCTGAACCCAAAGATTTGTTTTCTCTCTTGTTTTTATTTCCCCTTTTCATCTGTTTCTCACATTATTGCTGCACCCGCTTCACCCTTTACTCTGTGGATGTAGTTATTACAATAGCTGGAAAACATTCATCTGCAGGATGACCGCATTGAGTTTAAGCCCATAAACTCCGTAGTGACTCATGAAGAACTCTGCTGGAAATTGTCCGACGAACAAGGTAGGAAGCTGAGGGGGAAATGAGAGGCTCTTGTCGATACTTAGCGTGACCTTGTGGTTGAAGGTCGTGAAATAACCAAAGAGCCTTGCATACAATTAGCAGAATGACACAACAGTTTGTAATTTACCAGCTACTGTATTTATCTATGTGAATGACTGAACATGTAGGTCCGATCTAAATCACTTGAAATCTATAAGCTAATTAACTGTGAGCTGCAGATTCTAAACTCTTGGTTCTGGTACACAGAATGCAGAACAGGCTTGTCTCAGGCTTGTACATGGGATGCAAATGTTGATGCATGTCAGCTTTGGTCTGATGGGTACACTTATTATTTGACATGTCTGCAAAAATAGCTGCACTGCTGGGATAGCACGGAATACATTAATCCCCTGATCTCGCTCTGCGCTAGGCCACGGCCACATCTCGTCCACGCCAGGCTGTCCAGATGGCGGGTAGGGATATTCGTCCCATCTGCCAACCCAGAGAAGTACAGCGGCCAAGCAGATTAGTGCTTCGCTGACACACTGATCTACTAACATACCTCCACAGAGTATGGACTGAGTGAGTAAGAAAGAAAAGACACAGAGCCAAACAGAGAGGACTTGCAGTGACCGACAGAAACATTGTTTCCATGGGTGTACATGTAATGGAGTATGGACGGCGCTAGCTTTGATAATCACACGTAGAAGAAGAAATGTTCATCCGTGCTTAATAAAAACATGCAGTGTATGGTTGTCTGGCCGGTGATCCCACAGTGTAAATTTTTAAAGCTGGGGGTGGCTGATCAGGAAGAGAAGAGAAGGCAGTCTGTGTCTGTGTGTTATAGAGTGGGGCTAAGAGGATTAGCTAAACGCCTCTGCCTAGCCTGGATACCCAGAGCTGTGGAAATCCCACTCCAATCACAACCCCCACCCAGGTCAACTAACCCCCAACTACAGCCAACTCACTTTCTGCAAAACATGGAGACTGTGTCATACTTTCATGGACCATTACCCATGTCTCTTTGATGTCTATCAAACTCAACTACGTTCAAAAACTGGAAAAAAAACAACTTTTGTTTAAAGAACACATCATACATCCAAGCAACAACTAAATAAGTCACACAGTCTCCAATTTTCTCAACTCGAGTCTGATCCTTTTAAATGTCCTCACATAACATTTTAATATGAACGACAAAAAAGGTCCAGACGGCACACCAAAATCCATTAGACTGGCCAATCCAACAATAAAAGGATCCAAAGAGCTACACGGCCTTAGGTTAAGTTGCACAAAAGCTTGGTGTTGAAACGTATATCCTTAAAAAACCCAAATTCTCCACATATACCACCTAATATAGACTTTGTGGCTTGCAGACCTTTATTGAACTCAGATGCAAGCTATGAGTTCACTGAGACAGACGTGCCTTCAGACATAGATCCATCAGCACAGCTTAGAGAAACAGTGCTGTTAGACACAGTGCCAGAACGCCTGGAGGCCAACTCCTCCAGCTGCTTCATAGAAAACAGATGCTAATACCATGACAGCTACCATAAACTCTAAAAATGGACAACGCAAGCAAGAAGTCTGAACATGGACACACACCGAAGTAGTGTGGCAGACACCGATTCAAACAGAGAGCTGAGTAAGGTTAGTTGAGCAAAGTCATAATACAATTATGATTAAAAAGATACCCTTTGAGAAAAGTGCAGAAGAACAGTTAAGAATTCATAAAATTCGTTTCAGTCACTGTCCTCTCTCTCTGGGACTATCAGGAAGCTGTCAGTGAGGAGAAATGCTGCTTTTCTTGGCAGGGAAGTGTTTACAGTCTGAAGAGAGAGTGTGGAAGTAAGAGGGGCGAATGGGTGAGTGTGTCAAAGTTAGATTAAAGGAGGTAAAAGAGGAACGCGATGAAACCTCCAGCTGTGCCAGCAGCTGCAGCTCGTCCCCAAACACAAGCGTAGCTCAGAGTGACAGCGATTGGGGCCAGCAGTTCATAGCCAAGGGCCTGCCCCCTATAGCGCAAATCAGCCCTATAAGGCTGTGCAGACGCCGAGACAAACATCATCACTGCAGGCAGGCACACACACACACACACACACGTGAAGGATACAGACAGAAAAAGAAGAGAGAGAAACAGAAATAAAGGCTTACTATATACTGACCATCTAACCTCTGAATTCTTTTTATCTTTATGGTCCTAAATAAGTTTGAGTTAGCAAGAGTACAACCATGTGGAAAACAGAGAACATCTGGATGCCAGGATAGCTTAAATAAATTGACATTGCAGCTGCTAGAGAGGCAAAGTTGCCTAAATAGGTTTAAAGGTTACCCCTGTGCACTGAGAGCTAGCGCCAGTAAATATCGACATTACTCCTACCTAATTAATTACTGGGTTTGGTTTGGAGCACGCAAAGACTAACACAGCTCACACAGGAGAGACAGAAGTGAGATGGCATGCTTGCTAAGAGCACATAAAAGCTGCACAAGATGTTTTAGTTTTCTTTTTTTTAAGCAATGACTGCTATTTGTAAAACCAGTTGTCCCACAGCAGAGCTTCGAGCTAAATGCTAACACTACCACAGAACATGCTTGCAATGACAAAAAAGCATTGCTGCTACAGCAGGTTTGATAATTATGTCCACTATGTGCAAAATGTGTTACTGGCTATCACTTAGTAAGTAACTGTATTAGCTACAGGCCTGATGGGAATTGCAGGTTTAGCCATGTAGCGCTGAACCACTTGGTTAAATGCCCACAGATCTGTCACAGATATTTCATTATGGAAAAGAATCAAAAGATTATTGAAAAGTAAAGAAACAGTGACCATTGTTGTTACTCCCTTTATTATATTGACGACAGCATGTAAGGGAAAATAGCAGTGTTTTATAGGTCATGATAATTTGTCAAATGGAAGAATAATCCCGTCAATCAATCAACACTGAGCACCGATGAAAATGATAAAAGCAGAATAATACTAATATAAGACTTTAGATTTTAGTAAGAAAAAAAATTATCTCATATGTTTCTGTCTAAGTACACTGATTCCCCTTTAATTGCTAGTCTCTCATCACCCATGCAGTCTGTGTCCTGAGAAGGATGGCACTAATCCTAAACTTAATGTGCCTGGGAGAAAAGCAGAAGTGGGCGTATGAGTGACACACTTACAGATTTTATACAGCTATCTGCAAACTCTCGTTGCCCTTCTCTCTCTTCTCATCTCTCTCCGGAATATCAATCATTTTGCTATTTTCCCTTTTTACAGCAATTTTCCTTTGAAGTCTTGCCCTTTATTCCTACCATGGCCTACCCCCCATTATTTTAGCAGGCTGCCAGCTGCTCGAAGCCAGCAGGCTGACCCCAGTCTACCTTGCATCATCTTACAGAGCTCATGTGCACTCACACCAGGAATCATTTAAAGTAGCCTTTAGTATTGTAATAGCGATAAACTGTTGCTGTAAAGTGCAAGGAAGTAAAACTGGCAATAATAAGTGAACACTGAGGCTGCTCTGTTATTTTTCCCAGAAGTAAGTGGTCAATAAGGGGCGGTGCCAGTGCAAATAGTTTGAAAAACATCTTGGGATGTGGCCTGTAAGGTCAGGTGACCAGCTACCAGCTGTCACTCTTTGAATACAGTGCATCAGTGTGTGCTTATGTGTGTGTGCGTGTATGTTTCTGCGTCTATGTGATTGAGTGTGTCGAGAGCCTCGTCGGGGTTTGCAGGGTTTTTCTGACCTACATACTGCTCTCGACGATCAACTCCGAAGAAATCTGTGTTAATCAGCGGCCTCTCCAGCCAGCCAGTCTGCTGCCACTAGCGCAGTGACAAAGCAGATCAGCAGACCTCATTAAGACCAAAGAAACAATAAGCTTAGATTTTCATTTCTCTGAGCCTCCACCACCCGACCTCGCTCACAGCTGGCCCCACTCGCGTCATCTTAGTGAACAGAATGGTGCCGTGAGAGACAATACACTTACTTAAGGATGTGAAAAGTCTGTTTATTTTCTTTATGTGACCTTTACGACTTAGAAAGGGAAAAACATACTAACTGCTTGTCTACCAACACTCTTAGCTTCTACTTTTTAACAACTCCCTACTAAAACAACAAACGTATTTGTTCAACAAAGCTGATCATTATCATGACACTATTTTTCCACCAGTTCATACAGAGGCTCGACTCCACACCATGTGAGGCTAAATTTCCCTTACCTCTAGAATTGGTCGCCATGTCCGCCACCTTCTGAAAGGCATCTAAAAAGGCCACTGCTGCCAGAATTGTGGTCCTGTAAGTACATTGGTTCATTGCACTCTCACTGCACAGAGTCTGTAAACACTGCACAAGAATTTTCCTCACTGAGGTTTACTGTTCACAGGAACTGCTTCTCACCTGAGTTGAGAGTGTAGCTTTGTGGCCTTGGCACTGAAGTCTTCCCACACAGGGTAAGAGCTCTGATAAGAGAAAGGAAAAGTGTTAAACCAAATAAATATCTCACCAAGGACATTCAGGTCCGCGTGCTTCAACAAAAACAGCAGGCACAAAAATTTCAGTGTTAGATTTAGTCACACAAAATGCATTTTCTCATTAATTTTGGTGGAAAATACCAGGTTGAAATCCAAATAAGGAAAATAAATGTATATATCCTACCCCCAAAAAACATTTGTTTTATTCTGGGAAAAATCAGTCAATCACATAACGCCTGACAGACCCGGTTTTATTTTTACAAACTAGTAATTATTTTACACTGATTAGCAGATCACTCTCGACTTGTTCAAAGCTGTTTTTCTTTTTTTCCCTTATCTTTTTTCTTATTCCATTATCCCCTTTGGTGTGTGTATATCAGTTCATTCATATATATATATATTAGGGGTGCAACGATATTCGTATCGATATTGAACCGTTCGATACAGTGCTTTCGGTTCGGTACGCATATGTATCGAACAATACAACATTTGTAATTTATTTTATCAACTTTCCTTCTGACGATGCTGTCTGTGTTGAGCGCTCAGTGAATCTGTGTTCGACTACTCCGCCTAGGCTGCACTGCACATATATATATACATACATATATATATATATATATATATATATATATATATATATATATATATATATATATATATATATATATATATATATATATATATATATACATACACATATTGCTAATAATAATTAGTAAAGTAAAAAGAAAAACAGAAAAAAAGAAGAAGAAGAAAGCTATGGAGAGGCTGGCTTCTTACCCTAGGATTAGAAAAAGGGTGTTGTATAAGTCCATGCTCTGACTTGTCTTTAAAAAGGCCAGTGTGATTTTTGTTGTGCACACTTGCAGTGGATTATATTTACAGTGTATAATACTAGGGCAGATTGTGAAATCACAGTGATGTATAACCCTAGAAAACCAATGGGGTCGGCTCTGACCCCATTGGTTTTCTAGGGAAACCATGGGGTCAAATTTTACCCCATGGGTTCTCCAGGGTTAAAATTGGCATACAACATTTTTTTTATGCTTCGTCTTTATTATTATCGATTCCCTTGTTTCATGATAAAACAAAAACTTGAACTTGCAGCTCTGTGTCTCAGTGTATTTGAATATTTAACTTGTTTCAAACTTGTTTGAAACAACGGGTAAACATTGGCCACCTACAGTGATAAATCTCTTTTGCAAAGAGGTAGATAATTTGTCCCAGGTGACAAAAGAACTACATACTTTTCGATTTGTATATAGATATTTGCATGTCTGGTGTGCAGGCACGTGCTGTGTACAAGGCCTAATATCATTACTATTTATGCACACAAGCCAGGTAGTAAGACTTTCTTTTGAAAAACCTGGATTAGATTTAGCCCAGGATCGTCACATGCTGCCGTGAGCTATAAGAGCCGACCATTAGAGTGGGACCTTGAGCCCTGGAGTAAGAAGAGGAAGGGCACAACCTCTATGTGACTCTTTGATGGAGAGGAGCTAAAAGGGGTTACACATCTTGATTATATATAGCTAGCATGCAATCACAAAAGAGTCTTGTGCTGCATCACTTATAACCTCCATTCTGGCAATGACATGATTTAACTCCCAGGTTACCTTAGATAAAGTCTTTGCCTTGGAAAGTGATTTAGGAGCCATTCCCTCTTTTTAAAAAAATTGTTTTTCATGAACCTCCCGGCTTGGCTGTTCCCACTTGACTTCAACAGGTGTCTAATTAGCCTGTGGGCGCTGTGGCTCTGAGGGGCTGGAGGGATGTGCTGCCAAGACAGCTGAGGGTAGAGGGCAAAGAATTGGGTAAAGAGGGCTATGTGCAGTGCAGCTGGGAGGGGGGCACACTTTTTTTTTCTTTAAAGTTCATTTACACCCAACAACATCCAGGGATGAAAAGGATGGATAAAAGAGAGAAGCAAGCAGAGAAAGTCTCTTCCTCCCACAGCTCGTCATTCAGGTTAAAGCATTATCCTTGGACCTGGTAGGAAGTGTTGCTCAAGGACATTTGGTTACTTTTTCACACAAAGAGGCTTGAAATCACTTTCCCTATCACTCTCATCAGATCAAATCTAATTCCTGATGTAATTCTTGACTCCGGATCAAATCTTGCAGAACATTCTTTTCTCATTTCATCCTGTACCTACTGTTCTAACACCTCCCACTCTTTCATTTCTTTTCCTGTTGCCTCATCAGACAGTTACATAACCAACAGGTGCAGCTATTATCCACACATTTTCTCTATGCAGTACAATATAGCACACAGGAGGCTGTGGAAGTGCTACATCTATGTCACGCAGCTACATTCTAACAATATTCAGAATTAGGAAAGCAGTGCCATTGGATCGCTGGTTCGATTGGCTTGCATGGCACAACCAGCCGGCAGGAATGAGGTCAGATGTCTGTCTCGGACAGTGGACATTGATACTGTGCTGACTAAGGGATTCAGCCTCATTCATCTGTGCTGCTTATCAATACACAGACTGCCTCTTTCTGTGAGCCCCTGTCGCTCTCTGGCCCCGGCATGATTGCAACACAAAAAGGAAATTTATGAAACCAAACCAGCACTGCCAATAGAGCTGATTTCACTGGAACCTGACTAATGAGAGGTCCATAAATAGTCTGTCCTAAGGCGCCATGATCCTGCGCGCTAGTAATCAATAAGAAATCTGCTGGACTGAAAGAAGTGCTTGACGCTTGACTTATTCGCTGTTGTAACCACTTTGCTGCATCATGGGTTTCCCGGACAATGAGAAGACTGGGTGCTGCCTCCAGGCCCAATGAATGCGTTCACACTTTCCATCTGTTGTCATGAACAGCAGACCACCCTGGTTCAACTTCCTTCACTTGACCCCTCCCCCAACATACACAAATACACACGCTGACATGTAATCAATACACACACAATAACATACGTGTGATTCTGGCTTAAGAAATTGTTTTTAACTAAAAGACAGACAGCACTGGCTTCATACAAATACAGCGCAAGGTCACACAGTTCAATTGTTAAAAGATTAAATGTGCATTTAATACCAAGTTGAAAAAATGTAGATATTTCAGTCCAAATAACAGGAAGCACAATGATAGCATTTCAAGTCTATTTCTGTTCAGAAGCTGAGGTTATGGAGCTCTCATTTTCTTCCAGAGCATCCTCTTACAGCTGACACTTAATTCAGAAATCACTTGAGGCTGGGATAGAGAAGGAACAGTTGTTTAGGGTTAAATGGCACCCATCATATGTGTAGTATGACTTTTATTAACTGTGTAGTATAACTTCTTCTTTAGTCCTGATAGTTTTACTGTAACACACAAAAAGAGGAATGAGAGCTGGAATATTTTTTTAAACTTTGATTATGATCTAACCCGTGGACCACACACCCGCAAATAGTGGTTTTGTGTTAAAAGACAAATGTTGTTCTGCAAATGTTTCCATGCAAGTACTCTGGCACACTTGCTAAAGTGTGAGCACTGTTTGACCTGCAGTACATTATAACGACAACACAAAGGGAAACACGCTTCATCTCCCAGTTTGTCCTACAGCGGTGTTTCAAGTGGGGGAGGACCCGGTGAAAGAAACAAAGGCAGTAAAAAAAATGCATCTGATCAGCCACTGTGCAATCACAAAGGTCACATAATTCCCTATCTACTTTAAATTATGTGTGATACCTTCATGTCGTTCACAATGGCCTGGAATAATCCACCCAGCGCTCCACACTCCTTTTCCACCGACTCCATGGTGTCAAAAACAAACAAAAAAAGCTCGCGGAAAGACAAGTATCAGACAAAATATTCCACTGTTGCTGCTTCAAACATCGGACGTGTAGACCTTTGTTTTCTTCATCCGTCCTTCGAGGTGCTGCCCTACAACAACGTAGCCTGCAGCGAGGAGGATGCGAGGACGCACAGCCCACAGCCAGCAGCGGAGCGCACAGACAAAAAGAAATGTGCTGCTCGGTGTCACCGGGTACTCCTGCTCGCTCTGCCGCCGGTACTCGCCTTTCGGTGGCACAGGAGGGATGGAGCAGGGGCGCTCTCTTCTGCCAGGTTGGACTACAGCTATGCAACGTGGAGGGCACATGCACGGTGGCTTCTCATGATCACCGTTTAAACACAATCAACGGAGAGAGCACTACTCTGGGGAAGAGGGCAAGAGGAGGTGGAGGACGAGCAGGAGGAGGGGGTACGACCGGATCAGTCGCAACAGACGCGGGGACGCGCTCCGTTGTTAATAGCGGAGCAGATGTCTTGGAGCTGAAGGCTCCCGTAATAAGATCCATGGGAATGGAAAGGGGGCTGGTCAAGTGCGTTTTTTCTGTCTTGATAGGAGGAGGGGACAAGAAGGAACACCCATTCCTCCTTCCACCCCCCACGCAAACAAAAGTGAAGCCCTGCCTTCTCAGCGAACAATTGCCAAACACGCAAAGTAGGATTTCCTCGGATTTAAATGTGTATTCACACACGTGTCTGTTCATGATCGTTGAGCCACTCGTAGCCGTTTCAGGAAACAGTAACATGTGGGCCATTATCGCCTCATTAAGCATTAGCATTTAGAATCAACATAACAAATGCTAATTCAAGCCACAGTTTTGACTTTACATGTTTTCTTTGCGGGTCCATGAGAAGACTGCTGGTTGGAACACATCAACTTTTGCTTACCAGAGCAACTCAATGCTATTATAGTTGTCTAAAACTAGAGGAAAGTTGTGAAAACACGTTTTAGACTGAACTGTAATAAAAACAAAATATAGACTTTAGCTCAAAAAAGTTGCAAAGATATGACAGTTGCCCGTCCACGACGCAAAGCTCTTGTTCCAGCACATCCCAAAGGTGCTTTATTGGTTTGAGATCTGGTGACTGTGGATGCCATTTCAGCACAGTGAACTCACTGTCATATTCCAGAAACCAGTTTGATCTCATCTTTGTGACGTGGCATGCTATCCTGTTGGAAGAAGCCATCAGAAGATTTGTACACTGTGGTTATAAAGGGATGGGCAGGATCAGCAGCAATGCGCAGGTAGGTTACTAAAGGGCCAAGACTGTGCCAAGAGAATATTACAGCATTACACTATTACATGACCACCAGGCTGAACCGATCCTGTCTACTGATACAAAGTAGAATGGACACCATACCATACCAGCTTTATTTGTAAAGTACTTTAAAACAACAATAATGGACTAAAGTGTTGCACAGAAGAATAAATAAAAGACAAAATAAATACGGTGCATATGATGCATAATGAGGCACAGAATAAACATACAATACAAATGAAATAAATAAAAGACATAAAACAAGAGAAGAACATTAGCCATAAATGGGTTTTTAGTAAGATTTAGAAAAAGATTGAGAAGGTCCATGATTTCATGTTGTGTACAGCAAATTCTCTTTTGATCAGAAAACATTTCACTTCATTGTTCTTAGCTGACACGGATGGTAAGGTGTGGTCGAATGCTGCTGTAGCCCATCTGCTTCAAGGTTGTGCAATTAAAGATGCTTTCTGCATACCTTTGTTGAGTTACTGTTTCCTTCCTAGCTGGAAGCAGCCTGGCCATTCTCCTTTGACCTCTGACATCAGCAAGGCATTTTAACCCAGATAACTGCAGCTCACTACATATTTTCTCTTTTGGGACGATTCTCTGTAACCCCCAGAGATGGTTATTTGGAAAAATCCAAGTAGAACATCATTTTCTGATGTACTCGGATCAGCCTGTCTTGCACCAACAACTATGACCCATCACATCACCTTTCCTCTCCATTCTCATGCTCAGTCTGAACTTCAGCTGATCATCATGTCTAAATGCCAAAATGCATTGATTTGCTGATGGGCTGAGTGGATCAGATGCTCTAAGGTACTACTGATTTTGTACACTAGGCAGGATTTTCTTGCAGGTTTAAATAAGCAAGCTTATACTTTGTATTAAGCTAAGATGACCAAGATATAGGACTCAAAATTCACAACAAGGACATGGTCATTTTCTTCTTTGTTAAAATGGATTAAAATCCAACAAGAAATTACAAATATTGAGACAATACCTCTATATTTAACTGAGCTCCTGAGACCTTTACAAACCAACGTTGGGGCATTTGTTTGATACTCAGGAGATAACTTGTTTTTTCAACATCATTACCAGCTTGTAGACACAAAATAGAAAATGTTATGAATGTTCAGGGACTAGTTATTATTTGGTTAGGCAGATATTTGGCTACATACAACCTGACAGTCAGAGACAAAAGAAGGTATTAACATGGCATGCAATCTTGGGAACAGCTAAGTTCACTAAGTGATGTAATAGTTTGTAGAACCACCTTCAACAGCAATGACTTGAAGTAATTGTTTTCTGTAAAACTCTATGACCATGTTAGTCTCACAAATCATTGTGGAGGAATTCTGACCCTTTACGCTGCTGATTCAGTTTGTTGACGTTTGCATTAGCAGTCCATTACATAACAGCACTCTTAGGGTTCAGTCACATCATTTCAGGTGTACTGAGGTCTGGACTTTGAATGTGCCATTGTCACATCTTGATTCTTCTCTTTTTCAGTCATTCTGTTGTAAATTTGATGGCGTGCTTGAGATCACTGTCCAGTTGGATAATTTGGGCCATGCTTTAGCTGTCGGATTGATGGCCTCGTTGTTGACTCACTGACTGCAAGATGCCCAGGTCCTGTGGTTGTAAAACACACCCAAATCATCATACATCCACGACTTGATATTTGGTATTAAGTATTTGTGCTGATATGTTATATTTGTTTTGCCAAACATGGTGCTGTGCATTATGGCCAACAATCTCCACTTTGGCAGTGTCTGTTCAAAGAACATTCTTCCAGAAGTCTTGTGGTTTTTCAAATGCAGCTTTGCAAACCTAAGCCGTGCTGCTATGTTCTTTGTAGAAAGAAAAGGCTTTGTCTTTTCATTCCAGAACCCATTCTTGTTCAATGTTTTTTAAATTTTGCTGTCATGAACTTTAACATTTAACATGCTAGCTGAGGCCTGTACAGCTCTTGGTTATTTTGACTTTTCTCTGAGCATTGCATGGTCTGATCTTTGGACGAGTTTGCTCTGACATTCACTCCTCTGAATGCTCCAGACTGACAAATGGTCAAAACTTTTGCTCTTATTGAGGTGGTCACAGTGCTGATCAGCTTCTCAAGTACACTTGATCAGCAGCATGTGGCTGCTATTTAGCTTCTTTTTATTACTATGGAAACATTAAGGGTGTACTTATTTTTCCACAGTACTGCATAGAGTTGTGTGAAAACTTTGTTTTTCACATGGCTGTATGTTTGCCACATTATCACTGGTCTTCTATGAAGTAACAATGAGGGACTGGGGTCACCCCACATGATTCCTGCTAAACATCCTGTCAATCTATAACGCAGCACATGTGCCACGCACACAACTTCCTCTCTCGTTTGTCTATTGTTGTTATTCATTTTTAAACAGAGGAGATCCACTCCACCTTACTGTAAAACACGGCCACGTCAAGCCCCAAAACTGCAGCCCATGTCAGCAGACAGTCTGACCCTGGAGAGGAAAATTTAGACTTTGCCAATATAATGTGAGCAGCTTATTTTGATCAGTTGTGCCTCTTTTTTTAACCACTGCCACTCCCTTGAGGTCATGTCAGTAAAGTTTGGTTACAAAGCAATTACATGATCAGTGTTGTGTCTTGTATTAATATCCTCAATACTTGTTATACAGTAGGAAAACATGTGGGTATTTATAGAGCAACCAGATACTCCGCATTATGTCATAAGAGCAGAGAGCCAAGTCATAAACATGAATGTAGGAACAGAAAGAAACCAAGGGTAACAAAAAGAAAACAAAGTCATACTGTCTTTTTACTAACTTGCGGTGACTAGATTTAAAAACTATGTCTGGTGTGGTATCTCCTGCCCACGTGGACAGACATGAGGCAGAGAGACTGGGGCTGTAGCCCAGTCCCAGGGCTCTCACCACAGCACTCGCTGGCATCTCCCAGTAAACAGCCATAAAACAGAAAATATCCTCAACACAGATGCTGACATTCCTCACCACTACCATCAGTCCCCCATTTGGAAAAAAGGAGGGTTGTTTTGTTCTCTGCCATACCACCGGTGCATGTGTTTTGGAGAGAGTTTCCTTTATTCAGCATGGACGGGCTTTAGTAAGGAAAAAATGTGAAGTTTTAGCTCTTCCAGTAAGGACGTACAACTGAAAGCAATCATCAGCTCTAAGCGCATCAAGCTGGGCAGATTGAGAAGATTTTGATGGTTAATATAACAAAGTCTAAGGGATTTGACTTCTGTGGTTACATTTTTATCCACTGCTGTCAATAACACCCGTTTATTTTTCAACCTTCACATTCATACGAGAGACAAACAATTTGCCTTGTTTATATCAGAGGAAACACAGTATAGAAGCCATCTGGCATTAAAACAAGTACTTACAATATGCCGTGATACTGGGTTTTATATTATGAAATCCACTTATATAAGCTTAAGAAGTAAGAACTTTAAAGCAGCCAACTCTGACTGTTTTTATTTTCTGCCTCTGGATATTTCACGTTCCATCAAACACTCACCCTGTCACAGAAGCAGCTCCCTTAAAATCACAGGTCATGTGATATACTGTGACCTCTCACATCTGAGCTTTTATCCAAATTGTTGTCTTGACCCCTAAAGAAGTGATTGTTAAGGTCACTTCTGACTCCTCGTGCACACTTGGCCATAAAATCTATCTGGTTTTACTATCCAAAGTTGACTTCTGTTAAACTTACATAGACGTAGCCCTTATTTTGAATCTTGTAGCATCCTCACCTTCAGGGCATCATAAGCATATAAATACACACACATACAAACGTGAACAAGGATTCTGGTTTTCCTAAGGATATGATAAACTTTATTGATTCCACAAACTGAGCATATGGATCGACAAAAGAGTGGCACACGTTCTGGGAATTCCTGTGGGCCTTTTGATTCCTTTTTTTTCCCACCGTGAAAACTTGTCACCATAGGAATCCATTTGAACAGAATGACTTCAAGCTGCAGCGAGGAAACTACAAACTTTTAACAACTGCCTTTCAAGCCTGCAGGGGGGATGGCAAGAGTTTGATAGTGAAAAGAACAGTGGATTTTAGAGGCGTGCTTAAACTCAGTCTGTTATTTCTAATAAAAGTGAAACATATCGCACGAAAGTGAATGACAAGCACTAAATGAAACAATGTAGCAGATAAGAAAAAGTTTTGAATATAACTTTATTTTCACAATATGATTACAACGTAATACTGTCAGCTGTTGTGTTGCTGTGATTACTGTAAAGTGTAGCACATGTCCTCAGCTGTACAGCTTTGTCACAATTCCTGTGCACACACAGGTACAGGAATGCTGTTATTTTTAGAATTTTAATGTTTACAGACATAATGAATATGGGAATCTTAAGAGCAGCAGCTAAGGCTTATACACAAACTGGGAACCATATTACACATCCACAACAATCAAAGTCTAAAGAAGAAATAACTGAATTATGGCACTTCTAAGTGAATGATTTTACTTTCAACATCGACATTCCCCTTTACAGTCTTTACACTTGCTAAAGTAAATCATTGTACTATCCTTGTACTACTGCTGTGCTACCTCTGTTAATTTGAACACCCACATTTACATCATTTAACTGTATTCACAAAGAACAGTAGTTACAATTTACATTCCATTTCCTGTATTTTTTACAGCTGTTTGTTTCAGTGCCTGACTTTCACCTTTTAGAAACTATCATATTATTTATTGTATATAATTGAGAGAGTTGTTAAAGTGAGGCAGTTTAGTTAAGTGCATAGACAGTGTTCACAAAGAGCTTGTTGATAGAAAATCGAATCCAGGACACAAGCAAAAGCTTCCTAACAGCACCCACTGCAGAAACACTTGTACCTTTAATTACATAAAATCACAACTCCTGTCAATAAGATAGAGATATGTTTACTTGTTACACATATTGCAAGTCTCAAAAGCAAGCTGTGGTCAACACATTGTCCTCTATTTAAAACTACAATGATTCCTCCTACTCAGTGGCTGACTCCCATCAGTCTTAAACGTGACACACCACAGCCCATACGTCAACACATCACATATGGAAACTGAGTTATCCTCGGAGAGAGAATGCAATCTGTTGCAGACGCTCTTAACATTGTGTATATTCCACAGAAGTCTTCAAACAAGCTGTGGATGGCTAACGAATGAGCTAATGTAAACTAAAGTGCCCTTTCCCTCAGGCCCTCTGTATCTCTTGCAGTCTTTTTCTTCATCTCCTCTTCCTTGACTTTCATCCAGAGTGGCCAATCTTTCTTTTCTAATTTCACATCTCTTTACTCTTCCCTTTGTTCCAATCCTTTCCTCTTCCCTATGTCCTTTTTCAACCCACCCACATCCTGGTGGGTTCTTTGAGTTGGAGTATCTCCCCAAAGTATTAACAGTGGTTCCATGTGAGCCTCTGGAATTTCCTTTATACTGTGTGCAGCAGGTCCTGCTCTCCTCCTGAAGGATCCCATGGACTTGTTTGCTTCTGTATACATCTTACAATGATTGGGGCAACATTAATGAAAAGAGAAAGACTGGAGAAGGTCTGAGAGGATGTGGGTGACATAGTTAGACAAAAAAACTCTCATGTCGGCCAATTGTGGGGCTCACCATTATCAGGGTTCAGTGAGCTTGACCTCCACTTATACACACTGGGATGTGGACACACACAGAAACACTGGGATATAAACACAAACGAAATAACACTGAAACTAGAAAGTTCTAAACACAAGTATTAATTTGCTAAAGCAAACAAACAGAAAACATATTAACTTGCAAAGTTTCGGAAATGATTACAGATAACTTCCTCTCCCTTTCAAATTGGGAAAAAATTATTGCATCCACTTCAATATGAGCAAGCTTACTAAAAAAAATCCACCTGTTTCTTGCCAGTAGTTGCAGGGATATGCACTAAATATATTCATACTGTCATACAGAATATTTGAATTTTCACATTGTTCTTGATGCGCTCAGCCATTTATAAGAAAATACATGCATAAGAAAATGTTTTATTGCTTCTCTCTTTATGCCAGTGAATAGCCACAGCCACACAGATCCAAAATGACACATGGAACCAAGAAAATAGCTGCATGGCGAACATCATGTACACAAATACCCTGCTATTTAAAAATAAAATTTCAGTGCTCTCAATGACAAGGACATTCAGCAAGCTGGCAGACTTTCACTTCAGCTCCTGGTAAAACGCCAATCAATTTATCGCTGCTGAGCCCTTGAATCTGTTTATTTTATCTCCAGCAAGGACATGACAACTCAGATTATCTGGAGAATAAACACTGTCACTGATGGTATTCTGTCACTGTGGTTCATTTCAATAAAACCTGATGAACTTGGATGGCTATAAAGAACTGATTTCATTCTCGTGATGACAGTACTGGCTCTTATTTATTAAATCTTTAGCTGTCTGAGTTTCTGCTCCGAGACAAATGATGCAAACTGTAGAATTCCTACAGAATTCCTAGGGATGCATGAACTACAAAGCACCCCAGCAAAGACAATGTTAATCCTCTCACCATGCTGAGATTCATGGTGATGTACCTCCCCCAGACGCATGAAGTAAACAGAGTTATAATTTATGACATTCCCCTTCAAGAAAGGAGAGTGACCTGGGTCAGATCAGTGTTTGGGCATTGCTGTCATTCCACACGTGCTCCCTCTTGAGGCACTGGCACTCTGATGCGAATGAGTGTGTGAGATGTGCATCCAACTGTGCATGCCAGTTGTATCCATCTGTACTGGTGTACACGTATGAACTCTATACACATGCGTCTTTGGAAATATGGTGCTGGAATCCAGCACGCTGAAAATAAGCTACAGGATTAACAAACAAGAGAGGTAATCTATGCATGTGCTGCTGTGTTGGAGAATACTCTCCCCTCTGCTTTCCTGTCTGCAGTGGGAACAGAACTCTGTGACTTCTCTGTGAACTATTCAGCATCACCCCAACCTCATGTGTGAGAACACAACATCCAGGGTTTGGTTTGGAGAAGCTCAGGCCCAGGAAGGAAGCTTGTCCTCTGGAGAGTCACCCTTTGGAGTCAAGGATCTGGAGTTCACTAGCCTGTTAAATTCAACACTATCCAGCAGAAGGTTGAGGAATGAGCAGAATCTAAAGGCAAAGATGAAATCTGCAAGAATGTTAAAACATTTGTTTCTTGAGCTCATCAATCATAGTCAGTACAAAGTTGTTAGTGTTAACTAAAGTACAATAAATCACTGTAATACTACCATGACAACTTATCATTAAAAATAAAATAACAAGTCTGTCCTCCGAGAACAAAAGGCTAAAAACAGTTTGCTCTCATGCTCACTGTGACGATGTTAACATGCTGATGTTTGCCAGATGGACTATTTTGTTTATCAGTGTTGAGCATAATAGCATTTACTTATTGCCATTAAACATGGTGTATGTAGGCTGATGGAAATGCCAACAGTTTTCAAGTATTTGTCCAAAAATCAAAGGTTTGACCTGTTGGTAGAGCTAATGGGAAAAAAAGAAAAGAACTTACTCTTTTGTAAAGCTATTTCAGTCTAGACCTACACGGTGGGTCAACCCACGTCACAGTTTTTAGCACAGCCATGTTGTTGCTTGTTTACATGCTGCCCCCTAGTGTTAAATTGTATGTTTGTTAAGGACATGGATATGTTGCTTTTACAAGTATATACCGAACTCGTAACAACAGAAGTGGAGTCCAGCCTTATATTGATTATTTCTTCCATTTTGTTCATTATAAGTTGTTTTCATTGTTTGGCCTAAAAGTGAAGATACTAAGGTTAAACGTAACTTAAGGTTCTGTATATGATGAACCGTTTAAACAGAACATCTGCTCGGAAAACCACCGCAAAAAAAGACAAAAACTGCACAAGTTTCGCTGGAAACATAAAGGTGTGTTTTGCAACCTTTACAAAGTCTAAACAATCAGAAACCTTTGGTTTTGAAATTAAAACGTGAATGTTTGTGCATACCCTGCTGAGGGATTTCACATGAACCACAGTGCACATACACACCCACACGCACACACTTCAAGACAAGTTGCATATAATGCGAAAGTTGCAAGATAGCATATTAACATAAATTACAAGTGTTTGTTAATAATCGTACTTTTAAATACAATACAATTAACTCAACAGCATCCTATTAACAATGGGTTGTTTTTTTTCAAAACTTCTTATTGAATTTCAGTATTTCTATTTCTAAAATACTAAACTTCTTCATTAAAGGTGGGAATACTTAAATTGTACCAGGTGATAGATAGTCATGGACTCAGTAGAACTAATAGAAAAAAATATCTGTACCCCTGAAACTGAAATTGGAACAGTTCTGTGTTGTTTTTACTGTTTTCCTTCAGGTTCTGTGATTCAAGCACAAATCAAAAATAAATGAACAAATGCAACATTAAAATGCCAAGTATCTGCTTTAAGCCACGATGCGTTTGTGAATGGCTTTGCATCAGTAGTGAACGTGATTTTTGGGAGATAGACGTGAATCCTTCCACAGCCAAAGCTCTGGTTGGAGAGACACACAAAATAGATGGACAAGCAAATGGTCACATGTGACCTTTTAGATTAAGGTAAAGTTTTCTGTCAGTACAAGGAATAAAATGATAAAAGAGATACTAAAGGTGGTTGATTTGCCAAAGTCAAGGGTGAATCACAGGTGAATAAATCTTTGAGATGACAGGAAAATCATTTGCACTTCAAAGCTCCACTTCATGGCAATACTCTCAAGGAAGCATGTGGACATGTTTCCTTGTCAGTGTTCAAAGTTTTTCTCTAAGCTGTCCTTGATTTGATAATCCAGCTGAGCTCTATTCCTCTTACTGAATATTAGACTAAAGGCAGGAGGACCCATGACAATTAACAGCTTATAGGGCAGGGCTGTAGCCGAGGAGAGCACCACCGGGGATGACACAAGTGTCGACTGATGTTTATAGGTTAATGGCTTCATTAACTTCTCCACAGATGTTTAATATTCATGCATATCTGTCCAAAGACTTCTGAACCTATAAACTTTGGGTAATATGTACTCACACAGTCCTTTAACGTGTTACTATAAAGCCACTTGATTTGCAGCTGAGACTTTGTATTTTAATGAAACATTTATTATTTTAGAACAAATAAAGTGTCTATTTAACTGTCGTGAAAAATCCCAGTTTACATTCATTAAGTTGAGTTTTCATAGTTGAGATTGTCATTAAAAAAAACGTGTTTGTTTGTTCTGGTTCCAGGTTGCAGTGTCAGCTCTGTGCATGTTACAGTGAGGTTTCCTTGGAGGGGTCCTTGGCTTCCAGCACAACAGGCTTGAAAGACAAGATCTCTGTGAAGGTGTGACCTAAAGAAAGCAGCACAGCAGGATATTAAACAAAAGCACGTAGCTCACACTTTCCACCTCCTTTTGCCTCTGTCCATCTGAAATTGCAACCTCAATACGCCCCTTCATTCTTACGTTTCCACTGGTCCAAAGTCAGCTCTGCATTGTCTAGTGAGTGATCATATGGCTGTGCTTCCGTCTCCTCGTCTGGGTCTCTAAACTCAGTGAAGTAAGGCAGCGTGAGAGCTTCTGCAGCAGTTACCCGTTTTTCTGGATCTAGCAATAACATTCGCTCCAGCACTGACACGGCTGAGTGAGAATGATGACAACAGAAAATCCATTTGGAGTTTGTTTACCAAAATGAAAACACATCAAATTAAAGGCCTGAGTATGTAATACCTTGTGGATTACTTGTGGAAAACACCTTCTGAAAGTCTTTCTTTTCCACTTTTCCAAGGCTTTTGAGGTAGGATTTTGCCTAAGAAGAGACAGAGAGGACAACGAATAGGCATAAAATATGATAAATCCATATTAGGTATGTGTTTATTAACTTAATACTGTACCACTAAAGTCCAACAAAGCACTCAAATCTGCCTCCAGTTCCTAAAATGTCATTGTTTCAAGCACAACTAAGCACCACAACAATCTTTAGGACCACAAAGTTACACATTTTTGGAACTCACATCCTCAGAGTCTAGTTTTGATATAAATTCCTGTGATGGTGTTCCTATGAGCTTCATGATCTCAGTCAGCTGATCTAGGTCTGAAGAAGAGGTGTTAAGGCTCAAATAAGAATAAAAAGGTACAATAAAAAAGATATTAGGTTAGACAAAAGCAACATGTTTGTTTTATAACTTGTGAGTCAACAAGGTGAAAGGATACGGTCACTGCCTTTAAAAAGAGGTTTTCCTTGCAGCATCTCTGCCATGATGCAGCCCACTGACCAAATGTCCACTGAGAAAGAAGAAATAAAAAGCAGAGTTGAGAAAACACCAAACATTTAGTAATCCATTCTAAAACAAAGTGTTACAACAGCCCCACCTAGTGGATAATAACTAAGACAACACCGGGCTTAACAGTACTGACATCTTCTTTTTGTACAATAACTTTAGCATATTTTAATTCATTCTTCTCAATTTAATTTAATTTTATTTATTGTGTGAATTCACAACAACAGTCACCTCAAGACACTTTAAATTTTAAGATAAAGATGCTACAACATTAGAGGGAAAACCACCACAATCAGACGATCCCCTGAGAGATAGCACTTAGCAACAGTGGGACAGACATCTGCTGTGGCATTTAGGATGAGGGGAAAATCGTCCAAGTTACAGGCCCCTCAAAGACATAGATTAATATCAGACACTGTTTAAGTGCCTTATTTTCCAGCATTTTTATTCCCTAATAACTTAAGTAGTAAATAAAAATAAATTCTTCAGGACTGGACACATTTAAACTCTGTGACAAAACAGCAAAAACATTCCAAACTAAAAAAAAAAACCTACAAATTAAAGCCAAAATCTTTCTTTTGTTCACTAAGATTTATTCTATAACCAGCTGAGAATCAATTATCACAGGATATATCACATTTTTGCAAATTGTAATGTGTAGATGCTAACTTGGATGTTTAGTCTATTTTCTGATAATTAACCACAGAAAACTTAAATAGGTCTACTTTCTGTAAACATTCATGGCTTATGTCGTAATATGAAAGTACTTGTACTCTTTTTGGATCCTTCTGTGTTTGTTTGAGAACCCCAACATCTATTTCTCAAATATATCACTATAGCCACCTGCTGTCATAGACAGCAGTCACAAAGGGACCAGTGTTAACTGCTAATACTGCTCATGTTGTCACAGTTATATTGCCATTCTTGGCGACTGTCTCGACAACTTGAACATTTTCAGCTGGGCCTCATGAACTGGAGAATAGCTCTCATTTCTGCAGGACTGTCTTACTGGATCCTAAAACTTGCCCTTTTTTTTTGCTATGAACATCATTGGGTCAAACACTGAAAGCGTCGCCGTAGGGTCAGGATGTGATTGCTGTTGTAAACGTTAGTTATAAACCGGGTCTGGCTGCAAGTTTTTAATCATTGCTCCAAGTCTGTCACATAAACCTTTTCGACAGCAGGTCTTGTGACACGTGTCATTTGTGAAAGTAACAGATCACAAAGCTTGCTGAGATGTTGACTCTTTATATTATATTCCCATCTGGACTAAGCTTTACACTCTCATGATGATCAGACAGAAAAGTCCTTTTTTCACAAGATTGTGATGTATGGACACTGGGCATGTTGCTTATGACCAATCGCAGATAGTTGCACAGTTGCAAAACACACATTTTAGAATATTGCATACATGAATAGTGCTTATTTGGTCAGTTTAATTTCCCTAAAAAGTATATAAAATAAAAAATTGGTAAGTATGAAAAAAAGATTACATTAAAAAAATATTTTGAGACAGAAGATGAGCCTGGCATCAGAATGGAGGCATAAAGGAGACCTTAACTTGATTTGACCACCCTCCTATCCCATTTGGTCCCTGAAAATTACCCAAAATTGGCTTTGTGAAGTTTCATCTAACGAATTAGCAGAAAACAGATCAAACATTTAGGGTACAAAGACTCGGTGTTCTCTATGTCCTGCCAATTGAATTGTTGCACTTTTTCCTTTGAACATTTAATGGGACTATCTTCTGTCAGGGAGTTAAAAGAGCTCAAAAAGTACTGGAAAAATAAGAGAACATAAAAAGCCCCACATTTCAACACACCCCACGTACTCTGAAAAGAGGGGATTCATTGATTTTTAATGGAATGACCCAGCAGCAAAAATCCCACACTTTAAGGTTAATTTAAAATTAAAGCTAGACAAACACTTTGCCATGTTTTCCCTAAAGCTAATATTCTCCACCTACAGGCATCGGGCACTGTTCAAAGGAACATCTAGGAAATGGAGTTAAGCACACAGTGAGTAGAACAACCACTTTGTGCTGTTAATGATTTGGTGCTAATAGGGAGCGCTGAACTTGACACACAGATAGAAAGATCACAGTAAGAGTGCTTTTTTTTTCACCCCTGAATGAGCTCTACATTACCCGTCTGAGTGTAGTGCATCCAGTTCAGGATCACCTCTGGGGCTCTGTACCAGCGAGTTACTACGTACCCCGTCATCTCACTGTCTGCCTGCCTGGCTAAGCCAAAGTCCAAGATCTGCAACAAACATTAAAGTAAAATTAAAGTCTTAGCAGGGACTTAATATAAAAACATACAAACGTCAATGAAATTCTGTCTCGTGCAGTTATCAGTGTTATTACAGAACTCCGTTTTGACAGTGCACGCTAATAAAACAAAAACTGAGACATGATTGTTTTTTTATCAGGGTGTGTTCGTGTGTACCTTGAGCTCGCAGTCTTGGTTGATAGCGAGATTTCCTGGTTTGAGGTCCTGCAAATGTTGACATGAAAAGACAAGCAACGCCGCACCATAGTAGGAAGAGAAACACCAACAACCATTTATCTTAATACTTTTCACATATTTCACATATATGTTTGGTGAAAAATACATATTAAAGAGAGCCTACCCTGTGAATGATACCAGCAGAATGGATATACTGTAATAAAGGAATGCAGCGAGCTGAATATTTTAACATAGTAATAATGGATTGGCAGCTGATCAAAGCAGAGCTCCTTACCTTGAGCCCTTTAAGCATCTGGTAAACCAAATATTGAATTTTTTCTTCTGAGAGCTTCTGCATCTTCATCAGCTTCCCCAGATCTGTTCCCATGAAGGGCATCACCAGATAACTTGGAAAATAACAAAAAATCATATTTAAAACTTTACAAATGTCCTTGAGGATTTGCAGAGAACACAGTTTTAATATCTCCATGCTTCTGTCAGAGTGGCAGAAAAGGTACTTACAAATCACGAAATCTGTCCAGAGAGAGGTCAGCTGTAAACACATCTAACAGGCCAATCACCTACATCAGGAGGAAATGACATCAAATCAACGTTTCATATGAGGCATGTGTCTATAAAGACATTAGTTTGCTCATTTTAACAAGTTTGGACTTTTTTATGCTCACATTTTCATGTTTCATGTGTTTGAGGAGCCTCAGCTCCCTGTAGGCCCGTTTTGCAAAGATGTCAGACTGGAACGGTCTGTAGAGCTTCTTGATTGCCACCTTTGCTCCTGTTCTTGAGTCTCCTGCAGAGCTGAAGGAGATATGAACACAATATTGTGCAAACGTTTCGAGACAACTCGCATTTTTTAAATATTTTGCTAGGAAAATTAGAAACAGATGATTTATTGAAATGTACAAACATAAATGAAAATATGTGAATTTGTGAAATTCTAACAAACATAAAAGTCAATATTTTGTATGACAGCTTTTATTCTTCAACACAGCCTAAAGTTTCTTAGGCAAGCTTTCTTTTCATTTCTTTAAGCTTCGGGAATAGTTCTGCTTCTTCAAGGACATTCAAAGCTCTTCTTTGTTGGGTATACTTTTACTACATTAGCAGTGTTTTTGGAATCACTGACATGCTGAAAAATGAAGCCACTGGCAATCCGATGCTTTCCAGGTGCTTTTCCATGGTGGATCAAAATCATTTTTGCATTCATAATTCCATCAGTTTTGACATGAATAGAACCTCAAACCATGACCTAGTATCCACTGTGTTTTACAGTTGGCTGTAGACACTCACTGTTGTATTTGTCTTTTAACCTCCTTCTTATATATCGAGGATTTAAACCAAAACTTTAAACATTCTTATTCATCGCTCCGCAGGACCTGTTACCACTGATTTTCAGTGTAGTTTGACATACCTTGGCCTTTCTCCCTGTTTTCATTCCTCATGACTTCCTGACAGCCATCCTTTCACTGAGACCATTTCTGATGAGGCTTCAGCAAGTAGTAAATGGACTAACTGAAGTGCCAGATGCATCTCTCGAGTCTTGTGTCAGGGGTTTGCTGGATTTTTTCAAGTTTCTTAAGGGCATGACTTTCAGATACTGCTCATGTGTTATAGACAGTTTTTTAAGCTGGCCACTTATTCTTTTCCAGTTAAAGCACACACTGTTCACCAAACCAACATGGGCCAAGTTTCTACCTAATAGCTTTTTGGGAATTTCCTTGTTGGTGCAAAAATATTATTTCATTCTTGTTATATTTGGGATTTTATTTAGATTCAGCTAAATAGAAACAGAAATAGAAACAAATTATTTGTTGTTGTTTTTTTTTGATGGGCCACTAGTATCGAAGCACCTAAAGATAGTGTCTAAAACCAGTTCTTTGTTAAGTTGTTTGTTACACAACAGTGGTTAATCACTCAACATTGGTGCCTCCTTTTATGCTTGAATGATTCATAGGTCAACATTCCTCTGAAAATGGTCAGATTCAAGGAATAGACTTGCAATTAGTGAAAAAGAAGCCAATTAATTTTGAAAGACTTTCGGAAAGCCTGGATAACTGATGCCAGAGAGCATTTAAAAATATTAAAGAAAGTCTGGTTTCTTGGAAGCAAAGATATCAAGATATCTGCACAGCACTATACATATGCGATGGCGTGAGACAAATTTTAAAAATAGCCCTTTATTATTTCCTGTATGAGGAAATCTAGGCAAGGAACATTCCTGGTTAGGCTGTGTAACTGAAAAGTTGTTTCCTTATCTTCGGTTGAGGAATTGTGTTTTTTAGTCCAAATCTGTGTTTACAGGCAAACACCTACTTGCTCTGACGTGGCTCGGCAGTGATCTCTGGCTGGAACGGAGTTGTTCATGTGTTATTAAGTTGTATTCAGTCGGTCAGTGTCCGCCCAAGACGTTAATCATTGATAACAAAGGGTCCGCATGCTGCGAGACGCACAAAGGTGCCTGAAAAGCCGCTTTTTACTATCGTGCTTTTATTAAACTTGGCTCAGCTTTGCCATTTCACACGCAAATGTGCTGCTCATAATTAAGCTCTGTTGCTGTCAGGGTGATTGTGTAGAACGCAAGTAGTGTTGCTGCAAGTGTCTCCATCATATCAGGAAGTGAAGCAGCATGTGTTCAGCGGACCGTAGATACTTTTTCTTTTGTTTGACTGTGGCACAGTGCAGCCGTCTGTAGGGCACCATCTGTTCCGTCGCTCTCTTTGTTTCACCGCTCCACATCAAGCAGCAGTGCTGTCGGCTAATAGTTTCTTCCAATTTCTTAAGGTTTCACTTACCATACCGTCCCGTACGCTCCGGTCCCCACCTGCTTCAGATCCCGGTACCGCTCCGGTACTTCCCATGATGTTTTGTTAATTTCCAGGCGGTGATAGCCCGGTCTGATTCGCGTATTCATCTTATCTATTATAAACTCGATAGGCAGTACAGCACAAGCCCCTTTTTAAACTTGTTTAGGCTCTTCCGGCGTTACGATCTCATTGTCCCAGATCCCACCTATGCGCTCACCCGCGATCATTGCGCAGCTGTACTCAGGGCGCACCCTGAGGTCGCTAAAAGCCACTCCCGAGTCCTGCTGTAGTAGGCCTACAATTAAAGGTGAAGAAGAGAAGGCAACGTGAGAGAAACGAGCACATAGCGCTTTAAGTGCGTAAAACCTGTTTAGCAACCTAAGGATATGATTTCATTTTATAAATACACAAACGAGTGACAAATTAAAGAAGAAACTACAACCTTGACTGAAAACTAAATAAAAAAATGTTCAGAGTAAACATCTTCATGATGAGGTATTTCTGTTCAAATAGGGGTAGACAATGCTTTAACTGACAGGACAGATGGAGTCACTCGTTGGTTTAACGAGTAAGAAATTGGCGTGAAACGTGCCTTGGCTTTCGCAATCCGGTTGTCTTTGTAACTTGCGTGTTTGCGACACCGTAGTCTACATTCAATTGTGCTATTTAGGAGGAGCCTACAAAGAGCAAATGTTTCAGGCGTGTTGGAACAGGAACGTTACTCAAGCCAGGAGGCACCAGCTGTGCTTTTAGAAATCCTTGAATGTGTCACCCAGGTAACAGAACAAGGAAACAAGCCTATCACAAAACCAAACTGGAAATGTTACATGGTCACGTGTTCTGTGTGACATTTACACAGGAGGAAATGTATTATTTGAGAGATTAAGAAACAGTGACAACATTAAAATGCTACGCAGACATGGACGTGGAGTTTCCTTCTGTAACTGAACTGCAGGTATGCCACGAAGTAAAATAAAAAAACAAAGACACAATGACTCTTGATCACTCAGTTTATTGATTCTGTTAGAAGAGCTCCAACGGACATTTCACATAAAGCATATTCACCAAAAAGGCGCAACATGTGATGAGTAGTGCTGTTGCGTATGTAGTACAGTTAATACAAATCTATGAATGGCTGTGGCTGTCTTCTACTCTTCGCACAAAAAAAGTCTTTTTGTGGCACATTCTACAAATAACTTCCTCTTTCTGTGCAGCCACAACCTGAAGAAAGTAAATCGCAACATCCTGTTCTCGTTTGTCCTTCACTAAACTTGGTTACTAGACAAAAAAAAAAAAAAAAGTAAATTACATCCGTGGCTCTATGAATGTCTTGACAGCTGCAAAAGAAAATGCTTTCTAATATAGGAAAACATACTGTGCGTGCTTATCTGCTTTATATTGTGCGTGTTTGTTGGCTGCGGCATCCTAATCATGTGTAGTAACAGTTTTAGCCACAGATATAATATCATCATAACACATTCACTCTCTCACACACATATTTTTGGTATATGTCGAGGTGTCACCTCACAGTTTGTCAGAGCCAGACAGGCCACTGTAAGACTTGTTGCCTGACTCATCATTAATAGCTTATTAAACACAAAACAGACAGGAAAAAAAAATTGACCCGAGTTTCTGTAAATATACTGCTTAAACTGCACAATATCATATATAAATTTTATATAAAATCTCATCCACTTATTTAAGGATGACTCAAATGTTAAACAAGGATACAAAAAATGATATTACAGCTTTAAAACGTATATCTTTTTAAATTTTATATAGAATTTGTATTTTTTGTGGAAACAAACTCAACACGCTGTCTGTTTTGTGCCATCCAGCTTGCCTGTGAGGTGCTGTGCCTCATGCCGACCTTCCTGAAACTGCCTGCTAAAATAACAAAGTTGTCCAGCAGCTGAAGAGTTATAAAAATGTGAAAAAAATTATCTTTAAACACTTTGAAACGCTCTTGTTATTTTAGGCAGGAGAGATCACGGTCAAGGAAGTTACTACGAAGATCATGTGACACAGATTTCATTGGCCCAAGCTGGGGGCTTGCTGTCATAAGGCACAGGATTTCTGGGCATAGCGGTAGCTGCTTCTTGCTGTTGCTCCTCTCCTTCATCCCTTTCTCCTTCTGCACTGGTCCCACCTCCACCAACCCACGCAGGGAGCTCCAGACCTGGCTGTGAAGAGAAAGGCTTCTCCAGAACCTTGAGGACACGCTGGACCTGCAGCAAAGAGCAGAAGTGAGACTGGGTCACCACACTGAAAATGAAAAACTTAAAAGGGAATTAAGGGTAAATGAAGCACAGTCTGATTTCCAGTGAATGCTTCTGGGGAAGTTGTCTGTATTTCTCTACCAAAATCTACAGGAGACAAAGGTAGTTATGTTTCTATCTAGTAAAAATTAGAATCGACTAGAACCTGACCTCAGAGAAGTCCCCATTCTCAGCAGCCTCTATGGCATTCTGGGCAATGTAGTTTCTGAGTATCACGCGAGGGTTGGTGCTGTCCATCACCCTCACTCTCTCCTCCTGCACAGCCTGCACATCACTCTGGCCTTCCAGCTCACGAGCCAGACGTTTCCTGTGGCAGTGATAACACAAAACATTCCCTCAGAGAAGTGCAGCAAAGGAACAATAATCACCTCGACACACATTTCCTCTTTTTTCTGTCTGTTTGCACATTTAAAAAAAAAAAAACCCAAAAGCTAATCCGGTCTATGCAGGTCCTCCTCTGCTCTCATTTTCCATGCTTTTCTTTCTCGTCCCTTGCTAATAAAACTTACTCACTCATTTTTTTTGCCCCCGTCTCACCTATACTGAGTGATCCAGGATGTCCAATCCTCTGCCTGTTTGGTTTTCAGCTCCTCCTGGGTGGTCTCCATCAGATCCTTTAGTTTGCTGAGTCGCTCTAACTGCCTCGCGATTGTTGCTCTGTCTGAGATCATCTGGAACAGTGCTGGGTTGCTCTGAGCCATAGAAAGCAGCACTGCCAGTTCACTGTGGATACAAAACATCACTGTTATAATTCTTATAGGCCAATAAATAAATATGTTGGAAAAGAAAACACAGACATAGTGCAGGCAATCTAAGAGTTTAGAGAGAAAGTAAGGTACTGAGATAAAGAGTCCAGTGACTGTTTGTATCCATAGAAAGACTGGGTTACACAAAACTCACTCCAAAGTCCATCTTTATTTCTAGATTAGTCAGGGATCAACCTTCCACATAATTTGGGGCATCATAAAATGCAGAATTAAATATTTTCTTTATAATTGTTTCACTTGCTAAATAATGAGCTCAGCTATTTCTGTCTGTATTTGAGCTCCAGATGTTCTCTCCAGTCTGCAGACACTCGTTACCATTCAGGGAAAATGCATCACAGGTACCATTACCCTTCTAAATTAATTTGATAAGGATTGGGTTTCAGAAATTTTAATCAAATTTAATACTTTCGAATCCTATTTTAACAGAAAAATATCAGATTACAGGTTCCCATAAAAAACAAAAACAAATAAAAAAAACCAACAACAACACTTCAAATAAGCATTTAGGACCATCTTGAAAGCTATGCTGGGTAGGCAGTAGAAGGATAATAAAATTATGGCACAACAGCTGCTAACAAAGGCAAACAAGGTCAGTGATGGCAGTAATTTATTGTCCATGTTGAATTTGTTGAAGCATTTGTCTAGTTTTAGGAAAATGGACATGTGATATGGGTGTAAAGGATCCGGGAAGGGCATATGGTTTCTGATAACATCCAACAGACAGCAAATATGGGTATCACTTCCAAAAGTCTCAGTTCCCGAGATCCCAAACAAAAAAACAAAAGAAAAGAAAAAACAGTCCCAATGGGTGCAAACCAAAACAAGGTCTGAAGTGCTTCCAAAAACTATGTTAAAGTGTTACAGTATCCCTGCCTGCTTATTTAGTACTGCGATTCTTACTGCTCTCCTCTTGATACTGGACAGATTTTAGAGTTAAAAATGCTGGATGGATAGGCATGTGACCTAAAATGAGTGATAATTTTACTTTATGTTCAGTGGTTAGTATTATCGCCTCACAGGAAAAAGATTCTGTGACTGCACACCGGCTACTCCGGCTTCCTTCCACGGTACAAAGAGGTGCAGTTAGGTGAACTAGTGACTCCAAACTGGCTGTACGTAAGAATACGAAGATAAATAGTTGACTGTCACTCTGTGTTAGCCCTGAGATAGACTGCCAACCTGCTCAGGTGCGCGCTGCCTCTCGTCATAGTAAGGTACTGAGATAAAGAGTCCAGTGACTGTTTGTATCCATAGGTTCTAGACTCCTTTGACCCTTAAATGGATAACCAATTTTAAAAAATGAATGAATGGATTGACCGATGGGTGAATAAATGGAAACAATAATATCAATGTTTGCATCATTTTCTGCTGCCTTCAAGTCACCAAAAATATCAACAGATGCTGCTTTAAGAAGCAGCATGTAAAAGACATGATGTATATGAAGCCTCACTAGTGACACCCAGAGGCTGCAGTATGAACTACACTGAATAAAAAGCAAAACATTTGACATTATCACCACAGGCACAGTCATTATTTCTATTCTAATAGTTTTAAGTAAAAATATAAGTGAATTTGGCCATGATGCGTAACACGCTGGGCTTGTGTGTGTGTAGCGGTATAACTATTAGCTAGCTCACCGTGGATCCATCGTGGGCTTGTTGGCAGCCTTGAGCTCCTCTAGGGAGGCGCACTGCTCAATCAAGAGGTCTGTGGCTTTCTTGACAGAGTCCTCTTCTCCCTCGCTATTTTCCTCAGTGGGACAAGAAATCAGACTCAAGCTACGGAAGGTGTTGGTGAAGTCAGCACCTGCAGAAGGGAGGCAGAAAAATGTTATTACAATGTTACATCCATCATTAAATATTTTTCCTGTTTCATATGCAGTGCCGTATGCACGCATTCTTAGACTCTCAGTCTGTCACTAGATTAAATGTTTCGTCACATCAAACTCTCTTTCTAAGCAGTACACAAAATAGTCCCACCTGTGTTGTGCATTGTCTGAAGCAGTTTGGTGATCAGGATCTCGTCCTCAGGGTCCTCCTTCTTCAGCAAACCCAGCTTCTTCCTCATGTTCTCCAAGTAGAAACGGTTATAAAGATCCAGGTACTCCTCCAGTACAGCCTCAGCCCGGTCTGGTGGCAACTCTGGAGCAAGAGCCTCTGCTAGCTTTACGAGGTTCCACCTACAGATAGCTGGCTGGGCTTGGTAGGAGTATCGTCCAGAGTTGTCCGAGGCATTACAAATAAAATCTGGATCAAATCTGAGAGAAATAAGAAGCGCTCAAACCTAATGTGTTATAATTAATGTATTATAATTATGGCTTCACTCCGACTCCGTGACTCTAACCTAATGAGTATGATGGTAACATGTGTGACAGGAATATTTTAAAATGCATACAGTTAAACACTGACCTGTCCATGAAGCCGTATGGACCATAGTCCAGCGTGAGTCCCAGGATGCTCATATTGTCCGTGTTCAGGACACCGTGGCAGAATCCCACGCACTGCCACTGAGCCACAAGTCGAGCTGTACGAAGCACCACCTACATACAGGAAGAGATAACAGCAATCCCATCAGGTCTCTAAAATCTGAGAACAGCCCTGAGCATATTACATCATAACTTCTTTCTATGGATCAGATAAAAAATGTTATCAAAGTTATTCCAGGCCTACAGTGCTAAGAAAATCTTGAATACATAACAATTTTTGATTTGCTGCAACATTTCACTGTCTCTACACGCTGACAGGTGAGAGTGTAACTCATGCTCTGACCTCTCGAAAGAAAGCTACGTTCCTCTCCACCCGATCTGGGTAGTTCTGTTGGATCTCAGGGTAGAACATCTCAATGACATAATCCATCATTTGACCTCGGATCTCATCGCGCCCATAGCTGGGACCCTGGCGACCTGTGAACTCATCGGCGGGCTTGAAGATCTCAAAAGATCCAAACCTGCTCAGGCCGTGAACACAAACAAATCCCATTTAAACACAAATAGAAACTCAATATGAGTAAGTAGGTCAGGTAATGTGCACCCACCTGATGAAGGTAGGAGCAATGCGGAGGACCACAGAACATCTTTCGTGGCGAGCGTGCCCGTTGTAGTACACATCACGTATGACCCTGCTGTCGGAAGTGACTACAGAGCCTGCTCTGGTGGTGGGCACTCCCAGGAAGAACATCGCCTCGCTGCACAGGAACTCTCTTATACTGGAACGCAGGACCTTACGGCCATCAGCTTGTCTGTGGAAGAGAAAAGGACTTTTTTTTTTCCAATGCTCAGCAAAAAAGGTGCATCTGATTGCCAAATATTGCCTTTCTTCAATCACATATGCTCTGTTAAAACAGAGAATCAAAGTATTTTTCATGTTTTAATCTCTCTGGTGGAGTTATAAAAATAGATTAAGCCACATTTATTCTTAACCTAATAAATAAATTAAACATAATCTTGCAAAGCCCACTCAAACTGACAATGAAAGCAACCCCTTGTACCTGGAGTACGGGGTCAGCCCAGCTCCTTTCACCTGAATCTCCCACCGGCCACTCGGGTTTTCTCGGAGAAGTTCGGGATCTTGGCCAGACGGAACCTTCACCTCTCCCAGGTAACAGGCCGCCCCATCGCCCAGCTGTCCGGCGAATTGTCCGAACTGATGTCCGCAGTAGCAGTGAGCGGCGGGTTCAGATCCTGGCATGACTTTGGATCCGCTGAGATATTCTGGCCCGAGAGGATCGTTCACGACCTCCTCTCCGTCCAGCCCCAGCAGTGCCTGAGCTTGGTGGGACACGGCCACGAACCGAGGCTTGGTCAGCGGTTGTGGTGTCACCCGGGAGAAACACGCTCCCTTCACCTGCCGCACCCCCTGCTCCTCGGATGGATCCAGGGGAAGTTTCTTGAGGGCGACGTTGTCAAATTCGAGCCGCTCCAGTGAAGAACGACTCATGGCCAGACCCATGTCGTCCATCCCGGCAGTGGAGACGAGTCTTAAGGCGGACACACCGGAAAGAAAGACGCGTGACGGTCCCAGCCTAGGTCCTAAATAAGCCATGCAAACCAGGCCATCTGTCTGCGTCTATCCGCTGGCGCAGTTAAAAAGTATTCACTAGTCACGCTTTCATAATCCTGCAAGCTACAGCGGATGTTTGTGAGATACGGTGTAACGACAGTATTCGTCCGATCGGAAACAAACAGAAAATACGGAACTGCATTGACCGAATAGAGTTATTTAGGTTTAAAATATTTTTTCTCATAAATTATCAAAATAAATTAAATTTAAAAAAAATCATTTGCATAAAATTAAAACGACAGGACTACAACAGTTTTGAGACAAATATATTTTTCCTTTACTTAAAATGTTTATAAATTCCATTTCTAAATCTCACTGCTTGGTGTGTTTATGTGTTTACATCAATGGCAGTACAACACGCTGAGGAAGAAAATCTTACAATACAAGGATTCCTACAGGAAATGGGAGACACACACAGAGGAGATGCTGCAGAGGTTGGACTTTATATGAATTATCCAAAATATGGAAAGCTTGCAAGTTGTCCACTTATGATTTCAAGTTCAAGTTAATCTTTCATATTCTTTTATTCGGATTATAAAAGGAAATTAACTTGTCTAACTTTACCTTGAAATTAATGTCTGTACAGTTTAGACTACTCGATTATTATTAATGGGACAGCTCATATTTCAAGGGAAGGTCATGTAGCCAGTGATTACAAACTCAGTAAGAAGCTCTACAAGAGATACAGCTCAGTGTTGGGCAATGTAAGACTCAAAGGCAGCAGTGATAACAGAATAAGGCTTTATCTCCCAAATCTGACCGGCTCAGTTTCCTTCATAGAAGATAAAAAACAACAGTCATTAAAAACATGATGGTTCATTTGAGAGAAAGAAACATGTTTTGTAATTTTCAGCATTTCGGTCCATGAGTTTATCTCAGACTGGGAAATAATAATGCATATATTCCAAAAGTACAGTTGGCACACTGAATATTAGGATGTTTCCTTGTGATGGTTTTTAGAGACAACTTTCTGTATATAATGCATATATTTGTGTGAGAGGGCCCCAAACTGGAGGTATAAACAACTCTAGAAGTTGATAGATGATGCACTGCTCTTCCTGAGGCATATATAAACCTGTTCTGTATGCATGGGTAATGACATAAATGGGTGTATGGTATCATTTCAGCTGCAACCAAGTCAACACAAACTTTTTAGTATTTAGAAAATAGGCAGATCATGTAATATCATAAAGACATCCTCTTTAATCTTGCATTGAACCTTTGCACGTGTAAGATAACAACACACATTTCTGCAGCTCCAATATGAGGCACTTGTCTTGTTGATGTTGGCAGGACGGTGCACAGAAGAAATCAGTGAAGTTTGTCTAATGCTTTAAAAACGTATTGAGAATTAGGAGAATGACGCTCAGTCTGATTCACATCATTTTCATGTATTCCTTACATACATATGTGGGCCAGTCTATACAATAACTATATATTGTATTTTTCCACTTTTTTAACATAGCTGTATTTTTTTCCCCTCTCCCAGACTGCATGTACAGAACAAAAATGTTATCAGTCTCTAATAAAGTGCTGAACTTGAAACAAGCCAATTACCAACAATACTGGTCGGCACTATATGAAGGACTAAAGAAACAGCATGCTCCCAGAAAAATCCCCCACTATATCAGGGCCCGTGAGTAACAGTGAACCTGATGATCAGGATGCTAATCAAATAATAATAATGAAAAAGAAAACGTGTGCATGAGTCCTTTGAAGGAATGCTGTGGAAAATATAAATATACTCAAAATGAACTATTGGCCTTTGTGAATCTTACCATAAAACAAACAAACAAAAAAATATATATATGCATGAATTTGCACAAAATATGCAAGGTACTCAAGAGTACTGTCATGGTTTCTTTGGCAGTACAGCCCTGTTGTGTCTACAGAGACATCATTATAAAGTGGGGAGCTCTGAACCCCATTAGGTCCTTGTTAGTTCACAATATGGGCTGGTGAACCCTCTTCCTCCAGCCTCACCTGACACCTGATTTTAAGGCCATTGGTGATGGATGCATTGTTTTAATAGATCATAATTCTGTTTCACAGATGGCTTAGAGAAGACCAGTTGGGTCAAGCAGGAAGAGGCCGCAGTGTCTCCAGTAAAGATCGGACTGGAGGTAAAGACAGCAGGGCTCTACCTAAACTTCCACCGACACGATAACAGGCATATCCCAGCATTCCCATCATGACGCCCTTTATGACAGCGCACAACACCCAGCCAACGCGTGAGGGAGGTGCGACACTAGGGAAGACAGAGACACACAGAGTTACGGTTGTAATGCCAAATCAAACACAAAAGGATTATGCTTATGGATTTATGGTGTAATTTACTGCGTACAAACAATATGCGAAACATACCTCATGATTTCATTAATATTAAGCTGCTTGTCCCAGTTTCGTTCTATGCCAGGGACGTGACCCATCCCTACGACTCCCACCACCACAGCAGGCACTTCTACAAAAAGAACAATGATAGCATAAACAATGTCTACACTCGGAAATGTTGATGCATAAAAGAATTGGTTATTTGGGGGAACTGAGTACATCTCCACTTTTACATTTAAAAATAACACAACTATTCCAGGGAAATGATCTCCGAATTTGCAAAGCTTTCTCTTGTTTAACTATTCAGAAACTTCTCATTACTGCAAAACATAGGCGTTACTGTCAAACTACAACATCCACAACCTCTTTTGTAGTTTCACAATGAATACAGATTTAGTTTCTAAGTTTATTCAGCAAAAACAGAAGAGAATGACTTACTGTTACAAAAAATGAAAAAGCATTTCCATTAAATGTCTGCACCACATTAAAACCACACCGACATCACTGGTCAGCTGATTTCACAACAATTGAGCCACATATCTGATGACAGATATGTGCACAGTACTTAACAGCTAAAATAAAGTTTTGACTCTTTAGTTTCAATTATATTGAGCAATGTTTTTTAAACCACAAACTAAACGGACAAAAAAGTATTTTATAAGTGGCTGGAAAAAAGGAATTAACACCCATATAAGAATGAAAGAGAGACTTTAAAACTATACCGTGAAATTCACTGGCCAATTCATTAGTTAAACACAGTTGAACCCTCTTTTGACTTCAGAACTGCCTTAATTCTTCACGGCACAGATTTTCTAGGGTGCTGGAAACATTCCTCTGAGATTTGGGCCCATATTGACATGACAGCTACAGTTGCATTTTGGTATAATGCTGCAGTAGCACATCTGCTTGGAGGTATGATGTGTGTCCAACAATGATCTTTTACATAATTTGATTATAACAAATATCTATTTGAGTTAGCGTTTCCTTCCTAATCAGCTGAAAGCAGTCTGGCCAGTCTCCTCTGACCTCTGTCATCAACAAGACACAATATTTTCACCCAGAGAACTGGCACTCACTGAATATTTTCTGTTTTTTTGGCCCTTTGTAAACACTAGATATTTCCATGTGGGAAAATCCCAGTAGTTCCACAGTTTCTGAAACACTTAGAATCCACAGTTACACTTAGACCTTATGGCAAGTCCTTTCTTGCCTATTCTGATGCCTAGTTTAGACTTCAGCAGATTGTTTTGCCCATGTCTACATGCCTACATACAGTTGCTATCATCTGATTGACAGATTAGAGTTTTGTGTAAACAAGCATTTGAACAGGGGTACCTAATGAACTGGCCAATGAATGTATAATAACATAAGATGAAACCAATTTATTGTCCTAGCTTTTTGAGGATTGTAATACGCACTCTGGGCATTAGGGGGGGACTCCACACAGCGAGTAGCCTGTCGGAGAGTGTGTGTGAGGTAGATGTCTCTTTCAGCCACAATGGTTTTGTGAAGAGCAGGAAACTCTCCAATCATCTCTGACATAGTTTGCTCAAGCAGGTCCTTCTGTTTACACTTCTCCACATCCTCTTTACTGAAACATGACACAGCAGTCAATTTAACAGTGAAAAGGAAGTGACACAGGACAGAGAATATAGTCTTGTTCTATAACTGTGGTGTTTTAGAAACAATTTAACACTTCCTACTTTACGTCTTTATACAGGATGCAACGCAACCTTAGAAACATTTCATTTTCTTAATTATATTTAGTGCAATACTAGCAGAGTCTGGATTAACATTGACATTTAAGGTTTTCAGTATAGAGACCAACATTCCAGTTCCTGAACTTTGACACAGTAGTAAGCATGAAGCTTAAATAAACTTTATCAGACTGCCTGGTTGGTCTCCAACATAAGCTTTAAAAACATACTTGTATTCCTTTAAGTCTCCATAACCAACATTTTATAATTCTGAGGTTCAATCTCAGAGTTGCTGAAAGCCACAATGGTTTTATAGATTTACAGACATCATCATTTAGAAAGAAATGGTAGCATTGCTGTTACTCTGAAAATGTGAGTGCTCACTGCCTGGTTGTACACAAAACACAAACACAGCAAGTCATGATTCTCACACATATACACTGTAGTTGCATTTTTACCCAGGCAAAGACTGCTGAAAACAATACGGTATTATCGCTTTACCATTTTCCACAAATTTCACCATTAACATTTAAACTTCTGTTTCACAACTTTGCTTTTGTACGTTTCCACAAAACTGAACCATCCTGAACCAATTTAGCGAGCAATATAATCCTTCTTGCCAAAAACTCTGAATGATGACTCTTCTCTAACGTCAGCATTATTCATGTATTTGAGCAAGCTGTGAAACGATGCACACTGTCCGCTGAATATTTGGTACTAAAACAGAGTCGTGTTGACGCTGTGTGACAGAAAGCGATCAAGATGAATTTATACCTGATTGGGTCTGACAGAAAGCAAAGACCCCAGGCCAGACGGGCCTTCTGCCAGAGACTGAGAGCAGCGATGGCTCTCTTGAACGTCACAGGAATTGGCCGATCCCCGAGATGAAATTTACAAAAAGGTACCCG